>NC_061511.1:118787822-118855783 GCF_022539505.1 Lolium rigidum
CGGGGAAGTGCCCGGAAGGCTCCTCCATCGACACCACCGCCATCTTCATCACACGCTGCTTGTCTCCCATGAGGAGGGAGTAGTTCTCCATCGAGGCTCGGAGGCTGTACCGGTAGCTATGTGGTTAATCTCTCTCCTATGTACTTCAATACAATAATCTCATGAGCTGCCTTACATGATTGAGATTCATATGATGATGCTTGTAATCTAGATGTCATTATGCTAGTCAAGTGGGTTTTACTTATGTGATCTCCGGAGACTCCTTGTCCCACGTGTGTAAAGGTGACGAGTGTGTGCACCGTGTGGGTCTCTTAGGCTATATTTCACGAGAATACTTATTCATTGTTATGAATGGCATAGTGAAGTGCTTATTTATATCTCTTTATGATTGCAATGTGTTTTGTATCACAATTTATCCATGTGCTACTCTAGTGATGTTATTAAAGTAGTTTTATTCCTCCTGCACGGTGTAATGGTGACAGTGTGTGCATCCATGTTAGTACTTGGTGTAGGCTATGATTGTGATCTCTTGTAGATTATGAAGTTAACTATTGCTATGATGGTATTGATGTGATCTATTCCTCCTACATAGTGTGAAGGTGACAGTGTGCATGCTTGTGTTAGTACTTGGTTTAGTCGTGTTGATCTTTCATGCACTCTAAGGTTATTTAAATATGAACATTGAATTGTGGAGCTTGTTAACTCCGGCATTGAGGGTTCGTGTAATCCTACGCAATGTGTTCATCATCCAACAAGAGAGTGTAGAGTATGCATTTATCTATTCTGTTATGTGATCAAAGTTGAGAGAGTCCACTAGTGAAAGTCTAATCCCTAGGCCTTGTTCCTAAATACTGCTATCGCTTGCTTGTTTCTTGTTTTACTTGCACGTTACCACTGCTTTACGTCTAGCGCTTACTACTTGCTCATACTATATTCATACCACCTGTATTTCACTATCTCTTCGCCGAACTAGTGCACCTATTAGGTGTGTTGGGGAGACAAGAGACTTCTTGCTTTGTGGTTGCGGGGTTGCATGAGAGGGATATCTTTGACCTCTTCCTCCACGAGTTCGATAAACCTTGGGTGATCCACTTAAGGGAAACTTGCTTTGCTGTTCTACAAACCTGCTGCTCTTGGAGGCCCAACACCTGTCTACAAGAATAGAAGCACCCGTAGACATCAAGCTATTTTCACGGCGCCGTTGCCGGGGAGGAAAGGTAAAAGGTACTCACACTCCGGATCTCGGCTACTAAGCTATTTTCGCCATTGTAAGTACTCGAAGCTATTTCCTTTAGATCCTGCAATTGCATCTTTTTGTTTCTTGTTTACACTAGTTTGGCATAATGGACGACAATGAGCTTCTTATTCTATTTCCTGATTTAAGACATGGATGGTTTGATGCGAAAATTAAAAAACCTATGGAACCTTATTTGCATGCTTGGTAGTAATATTAGTATGAACGCTTTGAACACCATTGTTGCTAATGATATGGAAAATTCTAAGCTTGGGGAAGCTGGCTTTGATGAGCATGATATTTTTAGTCCCCCAAGCATTGAGGAGAAAATTTACTTTGATGATACTTTGCCTCCTATTTATGATGATATTGGTCTTTTGGTACCACCTGTTATGGAGGATAAATTTGATTATGATTATAATATGCCTCCTATATTTGATGATGAGAATAATAATGATAGCTACTTTGTTGAATTTGCTCCCACTACAACTAATAAAATTGATTATGCCTATGTGGAGAGTAATAATTTTATGCATGAGACTCATGATAAGAATGCTTTATGTGATAGTTATATTGTTGAGTTTGCTCATGTTGCTCTCGAAAGTTATTATGAGAGAGGAAAATATGGTTGTAGAAATTTTCATGTTACTAAAATGCCTCTCTATGTGCTGAAATTTTTGAAGCTACACTTGTTTTATCTTCCTATGCTTGTTACTTTGCTCTTCATGAACTTGCTTATTTACAAGATTCCTATGCATAGGAAGCATGTTAGACTTAAATTTGTTTTGAATTTGCCTCTTGATGCTCTCTTTTGCTTCAACTACTATTTCTTGCAAGTGCATCATAAAAACTGTTGAGCCCATCTTAATGGCTATAAAGAAAGAACTTCTTGGGAGATAACCCATGTGTTATTTTGCTACAGTACTTTGTTTTATATTTGTGTCTTGGAAGTTGTTTACTACTGTAGCAACCTCTCCTTATCTTAGTTTTATTGCATTGTTGTGCCAAGTAAAGTCTTTGATAGAAAAGGTTGATACTAGATTTGGATTACTTCGCAGATTTCAGATTTCTTTGCTGTCACGAATTTCGACCTGCCTCCCTGTAGGTAGCTCAGAAAATTAAGCCAATTTACGTGCGTGATCCTCAGATATGTACGCAACTTTCATTCAATTTGGGCATTTTCATTTGAGCAAGTCCGGTGCCTCAATAAAATCCATCTTTACGGACTGTTCTGTTTTGACAGATTCTGCCTTTTATTTCGCATTGCCTCTTTTGCTATGTTGGATGAATTTCTTTGATCCATTAATGTCCAGTAGCTTTATGCAATGTCCAGAAGTGTTAAGAATGATTGTGTCACCTCTGAACATGTTAATTTTTATTGTGCACTTGTTGCGGTCAGAAACCCACCGGCGGGCAGCGACGGGCAACACCGTAGAGCCGGGAACAACTCAGGGCTGTGGCTGGCCCTGGTCCCTCAGAGCGACGGCCCGCAAAGCCTTCTGGTCACACGTCCGATGCTCGTCGCAAGGGCGTGCCACCCGACCTATACCTGGTCGGGAAGGTGTTGGATGATGCCTCGCTTAGTTTCCTCGCATGGCATACACGTAAACATTAAATACGAGCCTCGATCGGCTCTCGGAGTTATCTCGTGAATCGGCTCAAGGAGCCGATCCACCCATGATTCATACGAGGTGTACGAATATATGGTGGTCCTGCTTGATCAAGATAAAGCTAAAGCGATCTACGACGATTTAGGGTTTTCACCGCATAATCGGATCATCCTACTCACGATTGGGCCTCGCGCTCGCGTACGGTGATCGTAAGCCGATCCTAGACAGGGCCTAAAAACCAACACGAGGTTGATCCCCGGAACATCCTGTCTAGGGCTAGCAAACTACACCCTACACGCCGCTGGATCCTCCAACCCTTTGTAAGGCCTAACTATTGCGGATATTAAACTAATCCTTGAAGAACAAGGAGCAACCGTAACGGATCGGATCTACTAAACAATGATCAAGCGGGATGCCGCCCCTACACCTAAGATAGGTGTAAAGGCTGGCTAGATGTATAAGGGTTGCACTACGATAGCATATGATACGAAGAACAATGCTAACCCTAACACATCTAAGATAACTACGTTGCTCGCCATCAAAAAGGCTTCAGCACGAGCAACGCATGAACAACGTAATAAGCTTGTGCTGCCTAGATCGCAAGATGCGATCTAGGCAGCATGGTGCTACCAGGAGAAACCCTCGAGACGAAGGATTTGGCGATGCGCCGAGATTGATTTGTGTTGAACGTTGGTTGTTTTTTATTCCATAAACCCTAGATACATATTTATAGTCCAGGGGACTTTCTAATTCAGGCGTGCACCTAACCGTGCACGGGTAAAATTCTACCTTCTAAATTAAGATACGATCTACTATAATACAGATACACGGGCAATTTAGCCCAACTTCTTCGTGTCAGGCCGCTTCAGAAATCCTCCACGCGTACATCTTTCAAGCCCATCTCATCTACGGCCCATCTCCTGATTTGGCCAAAATCACGGTGATAACACATGCCCACTGGTTTTGGTAATGATAATTTCAAAACCACCATGTTTTTCCTCCGAGGGGTCATGTCGTGGCGGAGCGGAACCGTCGCGGTATTTTTCATCATGACGACTTGCCTTCCCAACTTCTCCGCACGATTTGACAGTTTTTGGCACCACCTCCTCGAAAACTGTTCGAACATTAAACCTCCACTCCATCTTCTTTTATTTAACCGCATCGAACAGGTTCTCCTCCTCATCCTCTCCGCATTAGCACTCCAAAAGCCCTCCTGCGCCACCATGTCTTATTCTTCCTCCGCCTCATCGGGACTTTCCATCGAGTCCTCTTCCTCCCACGAGCCGACGCCAGAACGGGACCCACAGGAGGTCCATGCGGCCAACATCCGCCGCGCCATAGAAGCCGGGGAGGAGCCCGGCCATGACTTCTCCGGCTGGTCCGAGGACGACAAGTCCTCGACGGACGGGGAGAGCGACCTCCGCTTCCTTGCCGACGGGGAATCGGAGGAGGAGAGCGATGACGATCGCTTCTCTGGGACGACTTCACCTCCTCCGAGGAGGCGAAGGAGGAGGAGGAGGAGGAGGACGACGACGAGCTCCTCCGACGAGCCGCCGGCCAAGCGCCACCGCCCCGGCCGGGGATCTCGGTGATTTCGACGACGCGGCCGACGACGACGACGAGGAGGACGAGGACAACGAAGGTCCCGCCGGCGGCCGCTACAGCAGCGACGACGAGCCCGCCGGGAGTAGCGCCGACAGCGGCGACGATGGTGACGACGAGGGCAGCGACGACCCGTAGATAGGACCCTTAGCATAGGATCAGTAGTAGTAGACGGGGCAATGTATCCCCTTAGTACTTCCTTTTGAGAGCAATCAGCTCTTCTATGTAAGAAATCTCGTTTATCAATGAAGAAATTCCCCAATTTGATTTTGCCGATTTCCTTTATGCCAATTTAGCCGATTTCCCCTCATGCTGATTCCGCCGATCATCACTTAGCCAATGCTCAATGAGCCGATGACAACGCATCGGTCTCTCATAATCCGTCCTTCATCTCTTCCAACCACGGGGTGATCGCGAACTTGGTTAAAGCTCAATAAGCCGATGTCGGCGCATCAAGACCTCATGATCTATCTTTCATCTTTTCGACCAATGAGTTTGAGTTCTGCTGGATCACCACCCTTGACGAAAATCGCGACGTCGGAGACTAGCCGATGGCCACCCAATCGGCTTTCAAAACGAGCATCCACCAGGCCAGCTGCCCCCGAGTCTCGGTCAAGGCGAAACGAGAGACGAGGACACGCAAGTCGAGACAAATGGACCTAGGCTCGATCATGTCCGAGAGAACTACCATGCGAGCCAGCTAGAGCCGATCACCCCTCCTCCGTTGAAAGTCGATATTGCGGATGATCACACAGCGGCTCAGAAATAGAACTCCTCTGACACGGAGCTGGAGGTCCTTGTGTTTTGCACATGCCACTGGTAGATCCCATGAAATTTGTGCTAGAGTCGATGGCTATGCATCGGCTTTCTATCCTTAAGTCGATGTCTGCGCATCGGCTGTGCTTAAAAAAATTTGAATTTTTTACGGCCGATTTATGTATCGGCCCCCATACTTCAATACCCATCATCAAAGAATATCTTGGGCTGCTGGGCATTTGAAAGACACTTCCCCTTCGTATCCTCGTGTTTTATCCACCTAGGTGCCCCCCGAGCCGATTCTTTCAAGTAATTGAGGGTATCGGCTCTTCAGGTATTCCCTGTTGGATCAAATGCTGAACCCAGGCAGAATGTATGGTGAGGATAATTTTGGCCGATTGCTGGAATCGGCCTCCATGTTGCTTGCTTGATGAAGGTTTTGCGATGTTCCTCCATAAATCCTTGGGGCCGATCACCTGGATCGGCATCGCCACGTTTGTCCATCGATGTTGCTTTTGTTACACGGTCAGACCTGTGGATAAAACCAGCCTAACCCCGTCGTTTGTCATGTCGATGCTCTCTCGTGGCTTCGCAAAGATGACCGGCCGTGGGCCGCGTCCAGTTGTGCCACAGGTGCTTCGTCTAATCCTGGAGCACTAAACTCCGTTGGAAGGATGAAGACCATGTTTGTGCCAGCCGATGTCTCATCATCGGCTTTCTTTTGTCTGGGGCGCCACTCTTTCCTTTGTGGCCGACCTTCTTCGTCCGGGGTTCGCTGAATTTTGGCGGCCGGATCAGCCGCGCCTTCCTCAACGTGTGCGGTATAACCTTTCAGCTTCCTCCAACCCACGTAGACGCTGAACCCTTCGTTTTTGGGAACGGCTGAGCCCATCGAGGCACCACCTTGGCCGATGATACTTGTCTTCTTCTTCATCATCGTCCTCTAGTTCCTCGAGATCTTCCACCGAGCGGACTCGGCATGCTTGTTCCGAGGCGGGAGAGGCCCTAGACGTTTGAACACGGACACGTTAGCTGCATCCTTTTTCTTTTGTTTACATTCTGGGCAGTTGCCGATTGTAGGTAATCGGCTCATTCCTGAATCCCAGCAGTGTCTGAAGAAGGGGCGGTCCCAGTGCCTATCCACGTCGTCTTGTTCCCTCGACTTTTCCTTGGCGTGACGCTCATATCGCTCCTCGTCGCGATTATGCCGACGACGTCTCCTGTCGTCCCTAGCCAGACGATCTTTTTCATCATCGTCGTTGTATCGCCGGCGTTGGTCGTATTGACCCACATACTTGTTGAGGAGGTGATCAGAGAGAGGTCACTGATATCTTACGTTCCTCACTTCTCCCTCTGTGATGTAGCTCTTGCCATCGTGGCGGAGCCGATCGCGTGGAGCGGCTTCCTCTGTGTTCTTGCTATGAGAACAGCTGCCCTCATCTCCGTCCTTACCAGAGTGGTGCCCAGGTCCTACCATGTTGATATTGCACGAGAAATCTGGCTGGCACCCTCCATGGCAAGTATACTCCACCATGTTAACGGCGGGGAAGGGGTGTGTGTCGACCTTCATGGCGTGCCGGCTGAAAATTAGCCGCCCTTGTTCTATCGCCATTTGGACTCGTTGACGCCACACCCTGCGGTCGTTGGTGGCGTGGGTGAACGTGTTATGCCATTTGCGGTATGGCTTTCCGTTCGGCTCTTGCATCGTGGGGATCTTGTGGCCTTCGGGTAACTTTAGTCGCTTCTCCTTGAGTAAGAGGTCGAAAATCTGCTCGGCTTTGGTCACGTCGAAGTCAAACCCTTTTGGAGGACCTTGTGGCTTAACCCACTTACGGGACACGGGGCTTGCCCCCGAGTCCATTCAGCCATTGCTACCTCTTGATCTCCCGCAGCACCTTCATCTTCGTCCTGCCTCAACCAGGACCACCGCACGCTTGAATTTATCCTGGTAAACATCCGGGTGGCGCTGTTCATATGCCGACGGCTTCGCACCATGTGCGCCGGTGAAGGGTAGTCCGCTTGGGAGGCCACGTCCTTGATCGATGATGAGAGACCCACCACCGCCAACTCGACCGCTTCTTTTCACTTACATGAACCGAATAGCTTCGGTTCCTAACGGTCCTGAGCGCCTGGACGTATTCCCGCCACTGTTTCCCCGCGCTTCGTCGTACTTGTGCTAGATCGGCAATGCCAGCCTCGGAAGCCTCCGAGTGATACTCGTATGTGGAACTGCTCTTCCAACCGCTTCCAAGTCCGGATTGAGTTTGGTGGCAGCGATGTGTACCACCCGAAAGCCGATCCTGTGAGGGACCGTGCGAAGAACCTCACACGCAGCTCGTCTCGATGCTAAGATCGTGCCCAGCTGTGCCAAATATCGGCTCACATGCTCGATGGAGCTGGAACCATCCGATCCACTAAACTTTGTGAAGTCGGGGAGCCGATATTTGGGTGGTAGCGGGATCAATTCGTACTCGTTGGGGTACGCCTTGGTATAGCCGATTGTCCTCCTTTTCGGCATCATGCCGAACCGGTCTTTCGAATTGTACAAATCTGATCCGCGGTGATGGCTGAAGGCGTCGAACCCTGAAGATTCGCCAGGGTGGCATACTTAGCCAGCCATGTTTGCTTTTCCAGTTCTGAGCCAACTGCAGGAGCTGAGCTCTGGAGGTTTGTCGAAGTGGCGTACTTAGCTAGCCACGTCTGCTTCTCAAGATCTGTTCCCGACGTTCCTCCTGCTGTTCTAGAAGTCCCTGCTGTTGCAGCCTGGTTCGAGAGTGCCCGATTATCGCGAGTCCGGCACGTATGCGCACGTGTATCCGTGGGGGATCTCCTTGGGTGCCTCATGTAAGAATTGGTAGTCACTAGGGTCACCACCAATCTTGTAGACGACGTATGCCGATGAATTCGGCACTTCGGTGCCGCCAACGCGAACGGCAGCGATGGACGGGACCGGAGTGGCATCTCTCCTTGGTAAGTCCCCGAGCTGGTCCCGACGGAGAATACCGATGGCTCATGATTTCCTGGATCACGCGCGGAGCGACACGCTCCAAAGTGTTCACCAGGCTCTCGAGTGGCGGTGCAGCGAATGAGCCACCATGAAGTTGATCTCTCGACGCAGCGACTCTGGTGCGTTCTTCCGACGGGGAGGACAGGTCCACTCCATCAAGCGCGCCTTCAGGTGAGAACCCTTTCCACCTGATGCCATGGGAGCGGGTTCTGTGGAAAGAGCCGATGAGGTCGGCTTCGAGGACTGCTTTGATCTCGTCATGCTTCTTTTTGAGCTCTTCGACCGGATCCTCGTACTTGACCGGAGTGCCTTCCGCCATCTCAGATGTAGATGGCGATGCGGTGGATGTCGAAGATGGTCCCACTGGGCGTGCTAGAATGTGTTGCGGTCAGAAACCCACCGGCGGGCAGCGACGGGCAACACCGTAGAGCCGGGAATCTCCCAGGACTGCGGCTGGCCCTGGTCCCTCCGAGCGACGGCCCGCAAAGCCTTCGCACACACGTCCGATGCCGATGCAGGGGCGTGCCACCTGACCTATTCCTGGTCGGGAAGGTGTTGGATGATGCCTCGCTTAGTTTCCTGCATGGCATACACGTAAACGTTAAATACGAGCCTCGATCGGCCTCGAGTTGTCCCGTGAATCGGCTCAAAGAGCCGATCCACCCATGATACGTACGAGGTGTACGATCGGATGGTGGTCCTGCTTGATCAAGATAAAGCTGAAGCGACCTACTACGATTTGGGGTTTTCACCGCACAATCGGAACGTCCTACTCGTGATTGGGCCTCGCGACCGCGCACGGTGATCGTAAGCCGATCCTAGACAGGGCCTAAAAACCAACACGAGGTTGATCCTCGGAACGTCCTGTCTAGGGCTAGCAAACGACACCCTACACGCCGCTGGATCCTCCAACCCTTTGTAAGGCCTAACAATGCAGATATTAAACTAATCCTTGAAGAACAAGGAGCAATCATAACGGATCGGATCTACTAAATAATGATCAAGCGGGGTGCCGCCCTTACACCCAAGATAGGCGTAAGGGCGGCTAGATGCCTAAGGGTTGCACGACGATAGCATATGATACGAAGAACAATGCTAACCCTAAAACACCTATGATAACTACGTTGCTCGCCATCAAAAAGGCTTCAATACGAGCAACGCATGCACGACGAATAAACGTGTGCGCCTAGATCGCAAGATGCGATCTAGGCAGACATGGTGCTTACCCGGAAGAAACCCTCGAGACGGGGAGTTGGCGATGCGCCGAGATTGGTTTGTGGTGAACGTTGGTTGTTGTTTATTTCATAAACCCTAGATACATATTTATAGTCCGGGGGACTTTCTAATTCAGGCGTGCACCTAACCGTGCACGGGTAAAACTCTAACTTCTAAATTAAGATACGATCTACTATAATACAGATACACGGGCAATTTAGCCCAACTTCTTCGTGTCAGGCCGCTTCAGAGATCCTCCACGCGTATATCCTTCAAGCCCATCTCACTTACGGCCCATCTCCTGATTTGGCCAAAATCTGGTGATAACAGTAAGATACGATGGGAGCATCACCCCGAGCGAGAAGCAACTTGGGAAAAGGAGGACGATCTCAGAAAATCCTACCCCGAGCTATTTAGGTACCTCAATCACAACTTCGGAACGAAGTTTCTGTTAAGGGGGAGAGGATGTAATATCCCAGAACATAAGAACACTGAAGGGTAGATTTAGAAATGGGATGTGCATTTCATCGCAAAACGAGGGAAATTTTTGTGCCTTATTGCATAAAAACCTAAGAGGGATCGAGGTTTCTCTCTTGTTGCTATTAGGGTTAGGCAATGTGAGTGTTAAGAATTTCAACATGATCTCTTTTGAAACTTGATGATTTAGGGAGAATATTTGAATTGACAATTCATATATGATTTAAAACAAAATAAGTAATAGATAAATAAGATATAAATGAATTATGAATTCATAATTCAAATCACATCACACATACACAAAGAATTCATAAGTAAATATTAATATTACACAAGAGCTCATAAGAAAAACTTGAGCTTTATTGATCATACACACACATTACATTGTCTTTACAATATTTATCATACAAGAATTGGATGGAATAATAAACAAAACAAAATAAAATTACAAGAATTGGAATTTATACAAGATCCTAAACAAAATGTCTTGGAAGGTTTTGATCTTGGATCATCTTGAGCTTGAAACCTGCAAAAATAAAAGAGAAACTAGACAGGGGGTTAAACCAAGTGTCCAGGACACTTGTCACTGTCCAAAACTTGGCCAGAACCAAGATAGACACCAGCAGACCAAACCTGAAGCCAATCATGGGCTCAAGTTTCACCAAAGCACACACACAACTCACAGAGCTGCTGTGCATGCTCAACAGCAAGCCATACCATGGCTTAGTCACTAAGAATGGCACAAGCTTGTGTGTCATTGCCATGGAGAACCAGTTGATAGTATAAAAGGGTAGAACCAGCAAAATAAATCACAAGTCGACCAGATAAGCATTCACCAAGCAACCAACCATGAACAATAGATAGCTCATCCAGTTCTTACTAAAGAACAGCAAAACCAACCACTGAAACCATCCATCCATCCAAATCTACCAACCAAAACCCAACATAGACATGGGAACTTAAGCAAGATCATCCAGGAGCTAGGAGGAGCAGGGCAAGTAATCAAATCATCAAGCAGAAGCTCACCAGCAGCTAAGCATAGCCATCTAGGAGCTGGAACAAGGTATAACATATACCCGGAGAGGATCCAATCCATTATATTGCATGACACAAGGCATAAGCATGAGCAAATGCTCATGGGGGTTTGTCATCACTTGGTGTTGACCAAGGATTACTGGCAGAAGTGGAGCAGCTAGATACCAAGATCATCTAGATACTATTCATGTGCAAATAGACAAGTATAGTGCACATATAGCAACCAGTAGAGGATATACAGGTACTAGAAGCTACCAAAAGACCACCTAGCAAGATCCTAGCCAAGAAACCATCAGATTAAACCCTTATTTCTTCACATGCAAACACAGTGGCATTCATATCAAGTATGACTCCCTACTGTGCAAGCAAAGATGAGTAGCTGAAAGGACGAGATGTCGCCTAGAGGGGGGTGAATAGGCGTTTAAAAACTCTTACGGTTTTGGCTTGTAAGAATGCGGAATTAGACTAACGTTTAGTTTACAAGCACAACCCCTAAATATACTAGGCTCAACTAAGTGCAACAACAACAACTAGAGCTAAGCAAGATAGGCACAATATATATGTAGCACAAGTGATAGCAAGATATATGTACTTCAAGCACGATGGCTATCACAAGGAAAGAAAGCTCGGGTATAGAAATAACCGAGGCACGCGGAGACGAGGATGTATTCCCGTGTTCCCTTCCTTTGCAAGAAGGTACGTCACGTTTGGAGGAGTGGAGGTCCCACGAAGGATTCCCCAACGCCACGAAGGCTCACCCTATTCTCCTAGCCAAACCCACGAAGGATAATGGCCCTTTCCTTATGGTTAGCTTTTCCTCCACTTCGGAGATGGAAAGCTCCACAACCACTTCACAAGCTCCACGAAGGAGAAGCCCGGGCCTCTTCACAATCTTCCTTGAAGAGATCACCGGAGCACCAACCGCCAAGCCAACTAGGAGGTCTCCCTCCAAGAGTAACAAGCTCACGGTATCTCACTCGAACTAATTGTGGTGGATGATGCAAAGCAAGAACACTAGAGGTGTTCGAATCCTTCACACTCAAATCCCACCAAAGCAACAAATGCTAGGATGAGATTAGAGAGGAAGAACAAAGAGGAAATCAACAAATGACTCCAAGATCTAGATCTAAAGAGTTCCCCTCACTTAGAGGAGAGATTGATTGGTGGGGATTGTAGATGTAGATCTCCTCTCTTAGATCCCTCAAGAATGAGCTAGAATCATGGGGGGAATCAAGAGATAGGGCAAGTTCTTCAAAGACAACAATGGAGGAGAGAGAGTGTAAGAACTTATCCAACCCAAGGTGGAAGAAGGCCTATTTACAGTCTAGGGAGAAAAATAACCGTTGGGTGAGTTTCAGCTCAGCACAGTCGAGGAGGCTGGTCAACCGGACCTGGGGCCGGGCCGTCCGGCCCAGGTGCCGGTCGGACCGGGCCACAGGCCGGACCCGGCCGGTCCAAACCGGGTCTGAGACCGGGACACTTCTGTGTCTTACAGTACATGGCCCCGGTTGGCACCAGCCCAGGGGCCGGTTTGAACCGGGCCATCCGGTGGGACGGCCGGTCACGCCGGGCGAGAAACCGGGCCAGCAGGAAAACATGTTATACAAAAACTGTGATAACTTTTGTGTCCGGACCCCGATTGACATGAAACCAATTTTGTTGGAAATATGGAGACTCCTCACAGGTATATTTTTAGATGTTTTTAGAGAGGGGGTGTCCCACCGTCAAGAAACGGTGAAGACGTCCAAACTCGAAAACGCAATAGAAGATGCATGCGGATTCCGTTTTCGATGAACTTGGGCTTGTTGTAAAGCTAGCAACAAGCTCAAGAACCTCTCACAGAGAAACACCAAGAAGCAATAGGGATATGCAAAGCATGCAAAGGATTGAGCTCCCTAAGACGATGTGATCAAGTTACCCAACCGAAAGCCCCTCTTGATAGTGCGGCTATCTATCCTATAATCCGGTCTCCCAACAACCACCTTGAGACCGGCAAAAGGAAAACCTAGCAAGGCCATACCTTTGCCTTGCACATCCCACTTGATCTTGATGACAACTCTTCAAGCTCCACTCAAGACGGAATGCCTTACTTGATCATCGTTACTTCGTGAAGACTCACAAATGCTCCCCCATACATCGTGATGGGAAAGCTCCATTGATGCACATCTTCACATGTACATTATCACCAAATGGACGGCAAGATTCAAGCATATGATCCTCTTGAGATGCTCAACTTGAACTTGCCCAACTCAACCTTGATGATGATCACCACTTGATGTCATCCTCTCATGGGATATATTAAATCTCACTTTGGATGCATGCCCATGGAAAGATACCTAACCCACATAGACAACACAAGGGCACATATATGATGGGTTAGTTCATAAATCATAATTGACAAGACTTTACCATACCACATGACTTCATGTGGCACATTCTTCATGCTTCATGTGTTGACCAATCTTGAATCTATTCTTCACTCTTTGTATTGGTCAACCTTGTACCTTCTCATGCTCTATCATACTATCTTGAGGTGCATATAGAATTCTTCATTTGTTTGCATGCTCTAAATCTTAGTTACCCATAGCTCAACTCATGAGACTGTCATGACACCGACTTAGAGCCATAACTTGAATTCTTCACTTCGAATCAAGCACTCAAGATCTTGATCATTCATTGCTTATCACATAACCTAGAGCATGGCTAATATTGAGTTCCACATAAGAACTCCATCTTCATTTCTTCTTCTTGATCATATCACATATATATCTTCAAATCGATGATCTTGATGCCAATACACAAGGTATATCTTAATCTTCATGGCATCCATACTTGAATCCAACATATGGAATACAAGTAGTACCTATGGAATATTCCTTCATATAAACTCAATGAAAACATTAGTCCATAGGGGTTGTCATTAATTACCAAAACCACACATAGGGGCAATATACCCTTACAGTAGCCAACAAGAATTAAGCCAACTGTGAGAGCAACCAAGCAGTAGCAAGGCTACTGTGGTCACATCAACCACAAATCCATCCATTAAACCAAGATTATAAGCCATCACTATCCAGAAATGGATTCAGACTTCATTTATTTCCAAATCGATCATGGAAATATCATATCATACACAACAATGCATATAATCAACACTGCATAAGCAGTTCATCCATAAATAATCCACCAAGGCATGAATATAAAGTAATCCATGCATTAACAAGCAATAGCATCACTGAGAGGCCACAACAACATGAACCAATTGCATCCTAGCCATTGGATCTTGTCCAATGTGCTATGGACATCAACAACAGCACACACACACTTGAGCATCAGCTGGAGCAAACATAAGTCACAGCAGTAGCTAGAGCAAGCCATTCATTTAGCCAAGAATCAAACCAGTAACTAGCCACTAGCTTCTGTTGATCAAATGGATCAATTAGATCAAGCACAAGGCACAACAAGGCATCACAAGCAGTGGCGGAGCCACCCTTAGACTGTGTAGTCATTTGACTACACATTTTTTTTTGGTAATACAAGCTTAAAATGTGTAAAAAATAATTTAAAATTATACAAATATATGTATTTGACTACACAACTTTAACATGACTACACATGGTTGATGTTCTGGCTCCGCCACTGATCACAAGCATGCAATGATCCAAAAATGGATCAATTGGATCATACAATAGGGCGCAGGAGAGCATCACTGGCACCACAAGTGTCAGTAATGCTAGCCTAGGTCAACAACAAGGAAACTAGCAAGCAATTGCATAGCACAGAAGCATAAATGGATAGGATAACATGAACACAAGCGCCAGTAAGCATATGAATAGCACCAGGGCATGAATAGATAGAGTAAGCCTAGCACAGTGGACCAGTAAGCACTACACATGCATTAGCATAGCACCGGTAGGCATGTATAGGCAAGCACATGGCATCAGTAGGCTTGGACAGCAAGCACAGCAAGCACAACAAGCACAACAAGCCCAAGAGTAGCATCATACGCATGAGAGGATCCAGTAGACATAGCTCGAGCAGATCAAGCAGAAGGAGAGGAGTAGCAGCAGGTTACCTGACGAGTTCATGGAGGCATCCATGGCGGCACGGTGGCACATGCCAGCCACGGCGGCGCCAAACCGCGGCCAGGCCGGTGCCAAACCACGCACCGCCAGCATGGGAGGCGTCGAACACACGGGAGCGTCTAGGAGATGCAGATCGATGGAGTTCGTCGAGGAACTCGTCGGCGTCTGTCAAGGTCGAGCACGTGCACGTCCAGCAGAAGAGGAGAAAAGCAGATCGCCGCGGATGAAGATGAGCACCGTCGCGCACTGCGTCGATAGCGGCCAACGGCGAGCCCTAGAACTGCCGGAGACGGCCAGAGTAAGGTGGCGACTGTGGCGGCGACGCCATCACCACGGGAATCGCCACAACTAGGGTAAGGGTTGCGCGAGAGAGAGGGGCGAACGAGTGAGGTGGGCCGACTCGGTCGGTTCCCACCGAACCGTTTTGGTCGGGCCCAAGTGGGCTGACCAAATGGGCTGCCCTAGTGGGCTGGCTAAATGGGCCAGGGGCAATTTGGTGTTTTCGCTTTTTAAATAACCCTTGAATTTTACCAAATTCCAAATATTGTAAATACCTCTAAAAATTCAAGAAAAATTGGATTAGTGTATTAAAAATTATTCTCAACCGGAATAAAATAAGAAATGGAATTTATAACAAAATTTTAAAATTTGGAATTTTGGAATTTAATTATAAACATGGAATTTTAAATTTGCAATTTTCCTTTGATATAAAAATCATGGAAAATTCCAAATGAATTCAATTTTTTTTTTCAAATATTTTCAAAAGAAATTCTATTATTCCAAGTCTTTTCTTTTAAAGATTTAAGATTTTTCAAAAAGGAAATATTCTATTGTTCCAAATTATTTTATTTCCAAAAAGAAGGAAAACTCTATTATTTCAAATTCTTTATTTGAAATAAATATTTTCCAAAGGAAATTCTAGTACTCTTAAATCCTTTTCTTTTTAGAAAAGAAAACCATATTAAAGGATTTAAGGAATTATAAATTACTACCAAAGGCATAAATATTTAATTCAACCCTAAATTTTAATAACTATATCGGGTTAAGGGATTCAACATGAAATAATACACCCATGCATGCATCATTTGGATTTTATAACATTGTCCTTACCGGACAATGATGCTTCTTTACAGAACCTGAGGTCCAGGTTCCATCCAACACATCGAACTGCAATATCTCGCAGTCACTAGACAAGATCACCCTTGCTCATTTCATCTTGATTATTTTATATCAATTTACCCGCAAAAGTACTATACTTATCATTCCTGCATTGAAAATAAAATGTTACTTTCCAAGTATGAATATGACTATGTGGTGGGCAATGGAACCATGGTATGTGGTTATATGGTGGAGGTTCCATTTCAAGGGTTCTACTCATATAGGACTAATCACCAATGCCGTCTAGTGATTCTAGCGCCGTACATATCACGTTAACCATGAGATCTATAATGGCTCTGGGGAAGTTAGATGTATCTTTTCCCTCCTGCATATCAACGGACTTGATAGAGCCTCGCTGGGTGTTGGGATAACACCGCAGTAGGTTGGGAAATCCTTTTAAATCCCCATCCATGTGGATGAGAGGCTCTACCGTCTATGAGGTATTGTCCATAGTACATCGGGGGTAAAGCCGTATGATCGGGAGATGTCTACCGGGGATGTACGGATGGACAAAAGGGTGGGTATGCAGGCTCGCGGAGAAGGCAGTGATTGGCTTGGATCTTACACCTGGCCCCACACCAAGGAAGTGTGGACGAGAAACGCGTCTCGATTGGTATCAAGGATAAGTTCTCTTATGGGAAAAGTAACGCACCTCTGCAGAGTGTATAATATTGTGGCTATCACTCCCTGTTCCGGGAAGGGAACTACGAACGTGGCAGCAAAGGAACTCCGTGAAGTTCTGGTCAACCTGTGAAGTCTGGCGGGCATAGTTTTCAGAATAAAATAAACTTTTTGAAGAAATGTTTTTGAAACATGCATTGACCTGAGATTTTCTGATCAATGGTCGTAGCTAGTGCATCAAACACCTTTTCTCTTTTGAACTTGCTGAGTACCTCTGTACTCACTTTCTTTCGACGCCCTTGCTAGACTGTGACAATGAAGTGGAGGCCAACGTCGGAGCACCAGAAGGAGACTACGAACTAGTCTACGAGGAACCTGATCTGTCCAGAGGAGTGGAAGGCGTGGACTACGGAATAGTCTACGGAGCTGACAACGATGAGGCGGAGGAGTAGTGTCCTACCCTAGACATCTTAGAGCCGAGCAGCGTAGTAGCTTACCTAAATAAGTTGCTGAGCTCAGTTTAATCATTATGTTGAGTTGTAATATTACTTCAATAGTATGTTAGGGTGTTCTCATCGGACCTGTGAGAATACCAACTTGTTAAGTACATGATTGTAATATAATCTCGAGTGTTATGACCTGCAATGTTTCTGTTGTACCACTCTGAGGGATATGATATTTATGAAGAAGTCCCTTCATGAAGATCATATCAACGACTTGTATACTACAACATGCAGTGGTATGCTGGGTCACCGCACATCACATAGAGCATTCTTATCATGAGTCACACGCATAAAATAATCACTACTCCCAACATAAGCATAGTCTTTCTTATTAATTGTAGTGGGAGCAAATTCAACAAAATAGCTATCACTATTGTTCTCATCACCATAATCAGCAGATATAGGAGACATATTGTAATCATAATTAATTTTCTCCTCAATAGTAGGTGGACTGAAAATATCATATTCGTCATTGTAATCATCATAGCAAATTCTCTCCTCTAAAGCGGGGGAAGTAAAAACATCATTAAAACTAGCTTCCCCAAGATTATAATTTTCCATAGCATTAGCGATAATGGTGTTCAAAGAATTCATACTAATAATATTGCTATTAGCAAGCAAATAAAGTTCCATAGGTTTTTAATTTTCTCTTCAAACACTTCATGTCCTAACTCAAGATAAATACTATACATCTCTTTAATTTTGTTGTTGTTTTCCATTAAGCCTAACTAGTGAAAATAAAAGCAAGAAATTTTGACATGGAAAGTGAGCATTATTGTTGCCTATTCGACAGTACCTCGGATGAGGGATCCTCACGAGGGGGAGAAGAAGTAGGGGCCATAGGGCGGAGTGCACACGGGACGGTGGTACGCGATTTACCCAGCTTCGGAACACACTCGCACGATGGCAAGGCCTACTACTTGCTTGTCCGGAATTATCCGGGCGCTTTCGCGTTGTTACAATGAGTTGTGGTTGTGCCTCTAGGGCTCCCGGGATCCGGCTTATATAGGCGCACGGATCTAGGGTTTACATGGGAGAGTCCTAGCCGGATTACAGGTTGCCTAACTACGGTACAATGTCTTGCCGTGTACGTCAAGGATCCGCCTTCCATCTACGTCGTACTGGATCCGGGTTCCTCATGGGCCTTCACGGATCCGGCCTCCTCCGAAGGTCGGTTGGGATCCAGCTTACCTTTCCTAGGCTGGACTTCATCCTTCATGATCTACAACAACTGGGACACCTGATGGGCCACACGCCACATCACCGTCTGTGGGCCACCCGGGCTTGCCGGATCTAGGCACTGTCGATGGTACACCCATGAAGTATACCCACAACAGTAGCCCCCAGAGTTCTCCGAGATTCATCCCTTGTTTCCGCCTTGCCATACGCTTCATGTCTTCCGGCAATCTTGGTAACACGGAGAAACTTGAAGAACTCCAACTTCATATTTTCTTCTTTCCCAACTCTTGGTCGGAAAATATCTTCATCCCGCGGGACTTCATCCATCGACAATATCATTGCAACATGTCTCCGGGTTACTCCCCTGCGTGGACAAGAGTTCACAGCTTTTCAAACTGCTACCCGGAACCTACAAAGGGTTCAAACGTTTCCGCCAATCTTGGCGCCATTTTCGGGCGATTTGAGCGGTAACTTATCCTCAGCCATTTTTACCGTTAGGGGTTTTGACACGTGTCGATCATCCAACGGTGCGACGCTTGCGTTCCGACCAAAGGATGCGGAGCACCAATCTCCTCCCCTCGGCCTATAAATATCTGCCGTTCACCCCTAATCACCCCATTCGCCCCCTTTTTCACCTCTCAGCGCAGCGCCGCCTCCGAGCTCTTCCTCCGCCGCACCGGAGTCCGCCGGAAGTTCGCCAGAGCACCATCGCTGCCGCGTGCTGTTCTTCCTGTTCTTAAGTCCGACGAGCCACCGCAGCGAAACCTCGCCGCCGACGACCTCAACCACCGCGGAAGCCATTCCGGTAAGCCCTCAAGCTTTTTTCTTTCCACCGCAGTTGGTAGGGATGACTAGGGTTTATCTCGTAGGATCCGGCTAAGTTTGCCCAGCTCATATTTTCTTCGCAGATGTCTTCTTCTACTCCGCCTCCCTCGACCGAGCCAATCATGGCGACCCCCATCTCCTCCGCCCCTCCTCCCCTCGTCCCAGTTCGTCTTGAGCCCCGAAAGGACTCCGGAAAAAAACATCGAAGGGTCGTCAGCCAACCTGGAGGAAACCGCGGGTACTGAATAGATGGAGAAGAAGGTGGAGGAGGCTGCCACCAAGAAATCGAAGGCTCGGAAACGAGACAATGAAGCCAAAGGGAAGTGGTGGCCCTGCTCCACCACGGAGACCGAGCTCCGCAACCTCGAGGCGGAGGGTTTCATAAAACCCGGATCCTGGCGGACGATCTCCGGCGAACAGAACCCTGCCCCCGAAGCCGGAGAGTGGGTAGTGACCAAGGCGCTCGTTGAGCGCGGATTCTCTTTCTCGCCCACCGATTTTTTCTCGGAAATCCTGAAGGCGTACGAGCTCCAACCTCATCATATCGCTCCGAACAACATCCTGGCCATCAGCAACCACGCAACGTTGTGTGAAGGTCATCTCCGGATAGCACCGGATCTCCCTCTCTTCCAATATTACTTCTCCGTCAAAAAGGAGAAAGTTTCTCAGACTTCTATGCTGGCCACCAGTGGTGGCGTCACCTTCAAGCTCCACCCCGGGCGCACGTACCCGCACACAGATCGCCATGAGTCTGTGCGGTACTGGTCCGACAACTTCTTCTACCTGAAGGATGTGTCGGATCCGGCATCTCCAAAGGTGTTGCCTGACTTCAAGGACGCCCCCCCAGCGAGACTCCGGCCTGGACTCAATGTCCCCACCTCTCCGAGTCACCTCAACTGACTCGGGCGATTAGGCGGATCCACAAGCTTACAGACGAGGGCTTGTCGGGGAAAGACCTGACCATGTCCTGGTTCACTAAGCGGATCCAGCCCCTGCAACATCGGGACCGCCTGCTGTTCCAATACACAGGCCGTGAGGATTCCATGCGGACCTCCAAGGACAATCTCTCCGCTGACGCCTTGGACAGACGGCTCCGAGTGCTGATCAAGATTCCGCGTGACCTCAAAATTCACGTGTGTAACAAGGACATCCACACCAACGGCTCCGGGACCGCGGTATGTTTCTCTAACTCAACTGTTGATTCCTTTCCAATCTAAAATTTGTCTAAGTGTTGGCTGGGTAACATAGCTCGAATCCCTTGAGGAGAGCGAACTCGGAACTCTTATCCGGGTCCCTCACGCGGGCAACACCGGCCCGGAAGTTGCGTCGGACGCGGAAGTTCCCGAGGCTCCGCGTCCCTCCAAAAGGAAGAGGGGTGCTTCCTCCAGCCCCGCAACAAAACGTGCCCGCGAAGTGCTTAGCACCGCGGCTACCCGCAAGGTGGAGGCAGAGAAGAAGCGCCTCAAACTCATCGACACCAGCAACCGAGCCCAACCCGACATCCACCCGTTTTTCAAACCATATGGGTAAGCGCTTGGTTTCCGTCTTAAAATTCCTCTGTTGCTACGAATCAGTATATGCTAACTAGTATGCCTCTTTTATCTTGCAACACAAGTTCCGGAAGCCAGCCCCCCAAGATCCCCAAGAAGAGAGCGAAGCCCTCTCCGGCTTCTGTGCCCGTCACACCGGAGGTGGAGGTTCCGCCCAAAGCCTCCTCTACCGCCAAGCCGGATCCTAAGGACGTCATCAACCTTGATGACCTCCCCGAAGGACCAACTACCGAGACCGGCCGCGGTGATTCCGACAAGGGCGCATCCTCATCCGCACCTCCGCCTGAGCAGCCCGTCGTTACCTCAGCTGAAGCTCCGGCTGATGAAGTTGAGAAGAAGTTATCCCTAAGTCGTGCCACCGGCACGCCCCAGACTCATCCTCACCTCTTTCCGATTCTGCAAAAGGTCCTCCTCTCACAGCACCATGCGGAAATCTTCGCCATGATGGACCAAGTGTGGGGGCCTGCGAACACGGAAGAGCAGGAGCTAACTGACCTTGAAAGTGGTCTTAAGATATTCTTCGCCAAGCACAAGAATGTGCGTCAGGTAACACTAGCCCCCAAGCATTGGGTTGGACATTTTTCTGAGTATCATGTGCGAGCCGATGCTTTTAACTACGCACCTTAGCGGAAATTTGAAATTTTCTCAATCTAAGGGTTTAAACTCCTCACCAGCCCCCCAAAATTTTGAATTTCCGGCTAACTTCCGCCTGCTTCTCAGAACACACGGAAGCTGCACGAAGATCTGCGCGTCCATGTGCTGGAGCAGATGACAGAAATTGAAGGACTGCGCCAGAACGCTGAGAATAGCCGGAAGGCTTTAACACTCCTGGAGACACGCTTGAACGGTAAGAATTCCGGGCTGCTCGCGTATCTTATCATGACCAGTTATAATGTATAATTTGCGTGATTTTCCGCCTTACAGAAGAAATTGCCAAGCGCCCCGCCATCGACGCCATGTCCGCCAAGATCCAAGTGCTGGAGGCGGAGAATGAATCTCTCAAGAATTTCCTGAAAGAATCCTCCGAGAAGGATACTATGGAGAAGAAGGAACTCTTGGAGAAACATGCCCGCGACATGGCGGAACTTGGTGACAAACTTAAGAAGAGCCAGCAAAGGGTGTCAACCTTGGCGGCAAAGAATAAGAGTCAAGAGGCGGAGGCAGAGGCTATTGATAAGATGATCTTCCGTAAGAACCTTTTCTGTTTACCGCCGGCTTCCTTATAATTTGCTCTGTCCGCGGAAGAAACTGATCGTGCTATTTCGCAGCGAGCCTTGGCTTCGAATGGACCAAGGATTCGACCCTCAAAAGGACTGAGGCGTATGATGAAGCGCGGAGTTCGATTGATGATCTCTTCGAGGAATGTCGCGGAGTTGCCAAGTCCTTATCCCTGAAGAGAGCCAAGACGACGGTGATTGACACCATGTCGAAGCTCATGAAGCAGGTGCCGGAGCTCATCAAGGATTGGCAAGAATCTTCTGCCCGCGGAGTCGTTTTGGCCACATGCAAAGCACACTTCCCAACCATGAGGTTTGCAGATGTTGCACGCGGAACTCCCAAGGGCACGAGCCATTCTCGCGGAGACCCAAGGATATGATCGTCTCTTTGTTGGACGCGTTAACCACTCGTTCTGGTACAACAAGCACGATCTTCCCAAGGGCTTCTCCGACGCAGAGGATGAAGAAGAAGGTGCTGAGGAGGGCGACGAGGAAGGCTCCGGGTCGAGCGCTGATCAATCCGAGGAAGGCTCCGACGACAATTCTGGTGAAGACTCCGGCGATGGCTCAGGCGATGGCTCCGCCTATGTAGCTTCTGATGAGGATCAATCCTTCGAGTGAAACCTGTGAAACAGTCAAACTGATGCATCATTTTGGCCCTGGAGTGGGTTTGTAATATAGCTTAAATTCTTAAGTAGCTAGGGACGAAACACTTATGCGTGGGCGGAAAATACTTATCCTGCAATCCGTTTAAATATTATTTGCATGTTTCGTTTGTTTGAAAGCAAGTGCTGGTTTCTATTTTTTCCGGCTTGCTCACTTGACCTTCCGCGAGCTGGAAGACCTTTAGCCGGAAACACTCGCCCGGCGCACGAAGCCCAATGGCAATCCGTCAATAACCGCGGAAACAAGCCCCCGACCAAGGTGCCGGAAATCGCTACTAGGAATTCATGAGTTTGCAATGAAAGTATTTTCACCGTAAAACTTAAGCTTACGTCCAAAAGGACGATTTTGAAAATCACAACTTTCATACTCGCCTAGGCGGAAATATCCAGCTCTGCGGTTTTAGTCGGAAAACATACACGATCAAAAAATGAACAAGTAAAGGAGGTAAAAGAGTCAAAGAGTGAACCAAAAGCTTTATTTCATTGATCATGTATAACTATTACAAGGTATGTAATTCAAAAAAAATTCTAAGTGTGGAAAGGACGTAGCTGTGCAATGTTCCAAGGACGTTCTATTTCATCGTATATGTCATCCGGATCCTCTCGCTTGCGTTTCCGGTGCCAGTTAGCAGGTCTATCCTTTAGCTCCCGGAAATCGACAAGGTAGTATGATGCGTTGTGAAGCACTTTGCTAACGACGAAGGGTCCTTCCCATGGAAATTGCAACTTGTGATCTTTCACCTGGCGAAGGCGGAGGACCAAGTCTCCGGCCATGAACGAGCGATTCCAAACTCGACGGCTATGATAGCGTTGGAGTTTCTACTGGTAGATGGTGGAACGCTGGTCAGCTAAATTCCGAGCTTCTTCTATCAGGTCCACAGATAGCTGTCTGGCCTTGTTAGCAGTTTCTTCATTGTAGGCGGAAACTCGCGGTGAATCGTGGATGATGTCGGAGGGGAGCACGGCTTCGGATCCGTATACCAAGAAGAACGGAGTAAATCCGGTTGACCCGTTAGGGGTAGTTCGCAAACTCCACAGAACAGAATCTAATTCCTCCGCCCAAGCTCCGGCTTCACGTCGCAGCGGTTCCTCAAGGCGTGGCTTAATTCCGGATAGTATGAGGCCGTTGGCTCTTTCGACCTGACCATTGGATTGTGGATGAGCCACGAATGCAAGGTCAAGCCGGATCCCTACGTCATGGCAATAATCCTTCAGTTCTCCTTATGCGAAGTTCGTGCCATTGTCTTTGATTATGCTGTGTGGGATGCCGAATCTCGTCACGAGGCTGCAAACAAATTTTAGTGCCGTAGCACCATCTTCTTTTCTCACTGGCTTTGCCTCGATCCACTTACTGAACTTGTCAACAGCGACCAGGAGGTACTCAAAACCGCCAGGAGATGATTTCTTTAATTTACCAACCATATCGAGCCCCCAGACCGCGAACGGACAGGTGATAGGGATGGTCTTAAGCTCTTGGGCTGGAGTGTTTGGTTGAGTAGCATAGCATTGGCAACCTCGGCAGGTTTTTACTAGCTTGTCAGCATCTTCTTTAGCTGTGAGCCAGTAAAATCCGAGCCGAAAAGCTTTTGCAACGA
The DNA here is from genome assembly GCF_022539505.1 of Lolium rigidum. Lineage (NCBI taxonomy): Eukaryota > Viridiplantae > Streptophyta > Magnoliopsida > Poales > Poaceae > Lolium > Lolium rigidum. Next base: position 118,812,157 of record NC_061511.1, read on the forward strand.
GGGACCTGGGAGCGGCGTGATGCCCGCAATCCCCTGCATGGATCTCTCTGAGGATTTCAATGCCATCTTGATTGGAGACGCATTTGAGAAATACTCCAGTTGCGCTTCGTTTGTAGAGCTGTCCGTCAACAATTGTGTAGGATCTTGCTCGTCTGATGATCTGTCGTGCGAGGACCTTGATACGTCTGAAACGTATCTGTAATTTCTTATGTTCCATGCTACTTTTATGATGATACTCACATGTTTTATACACATTATATGTCATTATTATGCATTTTCCGGCACTAACCTATTGACGAGATGCCGAAGAGCCAGTTCCTGTTTTTCGCTGTTTTTGGTTTCAGAAATCCTAGTAAGGAAATATTCTCGGAATTGGACGAAATAAACGCCCAGGGGCCTATTTTTCCACGAAGCTTCCAGAAGACCGGAGGACTTACGAAGTGGGGCCACGAGGTGGCGCCACACTAGGGAGGCACGGCCCAAGCCTTGGCCGCGCCGGCCTATTGTGTGGGGCCCTCGTGTGGCTCCCCGACCCGCCCTTCCGCCTACATATAGTCTTCGTCGCGAAACCCCCGATACCGAGAGCCACGATACGGAAAACCTTACGGCAGATGCCGCCGCCGCCAATCCCATCTCGGGGGATTCAGGAGATCGCCTCCGACACCCCGCCGAGAGGGGAATCATCTCCCGGAGGTCTCTTCATCGCCATGATCGCCTCCGGATCGATGTGTGAGTAGTTCACCCCGGACTATGGGACCATAGCAGTAGCTAGATGGTCGTCTTCTCCCCATTGTGCTATCATGTTAGATCTTGTGAGCTGCCTATCATGATCAAGATCATCTATTTGTAATCCTTCATGTTGTGTTTGTTGGGATCCGATGAATATTGAATACTATGTCAAGTTGATTATCAATCTATCATATATGTTATTTATGTTCTTGCATGCTCTCCGTTGCTAGTAGAGGCTCGGCCAAGTTGATACTTGTGACTCCAAGAGGGAGTATTTATGCTCGATAGTGGGTTCATGCCTCCATTAAATCTGGGACAGTGACATAAAGTTCTAAGGTTGTGGATGTCTCGTTGCCACTAGGGATAAAACATCGATGCTTTGTCTAAGGATATTTGTGTTGATTACATTACGCACCATACTTAATGCAATTGTCCGTTGTTACAACTTAATACCGGAAGGGGTTCGGATGATAACCTCGAAAGTGGACTTTTTAGGCATAGATGCATGCTCGGATAGCGGTCTATGTACTTTGTCGTAGCCCCGATTAAATCTCATAGTACTCATCATGATATATGTATGTGCATTGTTATGCCTTCTTTATTTGTCAATTGCCCAAGCTGTAATTTGTTCACCCAACATCTGCTATCTTATGGGAGAGACACCGCTAGTGAACTGTGGACCCCGGTCCTATTCTTTACATCTGAAATACAATCTACTGCAATTGTTCTTTACTGTTCTTCGCAAACAATCATCATCTTCCACACAATACATTTTAATCCTTTGTTTACAGCAAGCCGGTGAGATTGACAACCTCGCTGTTACGTTGGGGCAAAGTTCTGTGATTGAGTTGTGCAGGTTCCACGTTGGCGCCGGAATCCCTGGTGTTGCGCCGCACTACACTCCGCCACCAACAACCTTCAACGTGCTTCTTGACTCCTACTGGTTCGATTAAACCTTGGTTTCTTACTGAGGGAAACTTGCTACTATGCGCATCACACCTTCCTCTTGGGGTTCCCAACGGACGTGTCAACTACACGCATCAGACCTCGTCCTCTGGCAACTGCTGATCAATGAGGTAGTCCAGGAAAGGCTGTGTCCAGGCCGGAATGATGACCATCACTTCCCTAGCCAGAGATACTGCCACCTCTGGATTTTCCGGGTTAGCGCCCTTCACCGAGGGTATCCGTAGGTGCTCCAGGAAAATACCAGGCGGAATTGGTTTCCTGCCGGATCCGAGCTTGGATAGCATGTCTGCCGCTGCGTTATCTTCTCGCCAGACGTACTTGACTTCGTATCCGAGGAAGCATTTGGCGATCTCATCAACTTCGTCTCTGTAAGCCGCCATGACGGAGTTTCTGCGTTCCAGGTTCCGGCTACTTGTTGTGCCACCAGGTCGGAATCTCCACAACAAATGATGTGCTTGATCCCAATTTCCTTAGCGATGTGCATACCATGTAGTAGAGCCTCGTATTCTGCCATATTATTTGTAGCTTCGAAGTGGATCTGCAGAACGTACTGCAGTTCTTCTCCGGTAGGGGACTTGAGGGTGACTCCGGCTCCTGAGCCTTGATGCTGCTTGGATCCATCGAAGTGCATGACCCATGTTTCTGGTTCCGGCTCCAGATTTGCATCCGGAGCTTCTGTCCAATCTGCAACGAAATCTGCCAAGATCTGAGACTTGATCGCAGTCCTAGGTTTATAACTGATGTCGAAGGCGGATAATTCGATGCCCCATTTGGCTGTTCGTCCTGTTGCGTCAGTGTTGTTGAGAATTGTTGACAGCGGAGCCTTGCTCACGACTGTTACTGGATGCTCTTGGAAGTAGTGCCTCAACTTCCTGCTACCTAGGAATACACCATAGGATAGCTTTTGAAAGTGCGGGTATCTTTGTTTGGATTCCGTCAGTACCTCTCTGATGTAATAGACATGCCTTTGGACTCCATACTCGTGACCTTCTTCCTTTCGCTCCACCACGATGACGAGACTAATGACTCTGTTGGTAGCTGTCAGGTAAAGGAGCATAGACTCTGACTCTTCTGGGGCTGCCAGGATAGGTGGGGAGGTAAGTATTTCCTTCAACCCTTGGAGTGCTGCATCTGCCGCGTCGTCCCAGACAAAGTTGTCTGTTTTCTTCAGCAGCTTGTACAGAGGTAGCGCCTTCTCGCAAAGACGACTGACAAACCTACTGATTGCTGCTACACAACCAGTTAGTCGTTGCACATCTTTGAGACAAGTTGGCCTTTTGATGCACATGATTGCCTTGATTTTCTCCGGGTTAACTTCAATGCCCCTGTTAGAGACGATGAAGCCAAGGAGTTTTCCGGCTGGAACACCAAACACACACTTCATCGGATTTAACATCATCATGTACCGTCAGAGGTTCTCAAAGGTTTCTGTGAGGTCGCTAATCAAGTCGGATCCTTTCCGGGTCATGACCGCGATGTCGTCGACGTAAGCGTGTACGTTCCGGCCAATTTGGTCCTTCAAGCACCGCTGCATCGTACGTTGGTAAGTGGCACCTGCGTTTTTCAAACCCAAAGGCATGGTGACATAGCAGTAAGTGCTAAAAGGGGTGATGAATGAGGTCGCCTTTTGGTTGGACTTCTTCATCCGGATCTGGTGATACCCGGAATATGCGTCAAGAAAACACAGAAGTTTCGCCCTGCCGTCGAATCAATGACTTGGTCAATGCGCGGCAAGGGGAACGGATCCTTCGGACAATGCTTATTCAAGCCGGAGTAATCGATGCACATTCTTAGTATTTCAGAATTCTTTTTGGGTACAAGGACGGGATTTGCGACCCAATCGGTATGGATAACTTCTACTACAAAACCTGCCTCTAGTAACTTTGCTAATTCCATTCCTACGGCGCGGCGCTTCTTATCACCAAAGCGTCGCATAGCTTGCTTCATCGGTTTAGCCCCCGGATTTATGTTGAGGTAGTGCTCGGCGAGTTCCCTAGGTACTCCGGACATGTCAGAAGGCTGCCATGCGAAGATGTCCATGTTAGCGCGGAGGAACTCGACGAGCGCGTCTTCCTATTTGGGGTCCATGTTGGCTCCGACCGAGACCTGCTTAGTGGTATCTCCTTCCTTGAAGTCGATCTTCTTGGTCTCTATCGCGGCCTTGAACGAGGTTTTCTGTTCGGAGACCTGCTTCTTGGTGGTGTGCATCTCTGTTGGATCCACCGCGGCTCTGTAGCCTTGCAGCTCCTCTCTAGATATCACAGACTCTGCGAAGGCGGCTTCGCCTAACTCGCATTCGTGAGCCTTCTTGTAGTCTCCGGATACGGTAATCATACCATTGGGACCCGGAATATTGAGCTTGTTGTAGATGTAGCACGCTCTTGCGTGAAACTTGTGGTAGGTGGGCCTGCCGAAGATGACATGGTAGGAGCTCTTGAAGGGCACGACCTCGAACGTGATTTTCTCTTCGCGGAAATTATTGATATCGCCGAAGGCCACGGGAAGTCTGATGCTGCCAAGGGAGTTTGCCTTTTTACCCGGAACCACACCATGAAATTCAGTGGTGCTGTGTTTAAGCTGTTCCTTGGTAAGGTTCATCCGCTCCAGAGTCTCCAGGTACATGATGTTCAAGCTGGCTCCGCCGTCCATAAGGAACTTGGAGAAATCATACCCGTCAATGCGGGGACTTACAACCAAGGCGTAGCACTCCTTCGGGATGACAGTAGGATGATCCTGTCTGTCAAACGTACATGGAGTTTCCGACCACCTGACGTACTGCGGCACAGCCGGAACTGTGGCGTTCAGGATCCGGAGAGCTGATTTGCTGGCACGGACTGTTGGGGTTCCGAGGAAGGTGTGGTATGCACCCGCGCTCTTTTTGACGAAGGGGTTGGGTTTAGCTGCGGATCCTTCCTTGAGATCCGGCGAAGCATCATCCTCATCCATTGCCTCGGAACTGTCTTCCTCCTTGTCCTTGTTCTTGCCCTTGCCTCCTTTGCCGCGTGGGCGGTGTTTCCGGGCTCGCTTGTATCCTGCTTCTGGGTCAGCTTTGAGATGATTGACCCACTTGCAGTTGCGGTTAGTGTGAGTGGACTTTCCCGTAGCCGGATACAGATGGGCCAGGCAGGGCATGTCTCTGTACTCCTCGTAAGTTTGGGGGACGCGGGTTCCGGCAGCGGTGACCTCGTCACCACGTTGCTGGCCCCTGCCGGCTCCGCCTCCGCGACCGCGGCCTCTTCCGCCCCCTTGACCTCCGCGTTGGAAAGCCATTGCGATCATCTCGGATCCGCCACTCTTCTGGTCATCAGGGGGATTCTTCCGCTTATTGCCGCTGCTGTTACCGTTATCACGGTTCTTCTTCTGCCGATGTAGGGGAATTGCTGTAGCTGCGAGATCTCCGCCTGCGTCATCATCGGCGGCAGTGTGATCGCTGGCAATGGTGATCATGTCATCCAAAGTCAGTTTATTTGCGTTGACAAAGCAAGTAAGCTTGTGCCGCAGCAGTCCTCCTCTCTGCAATCCACCTATAAAGGCGTGCATGGCTGTGGTATTATCCACGTTTTCGCACTCGTTCCTGGTTGCCAACCATCAGGTGATAAAGTTCCTTGATGTTTCGCCCTTCTTCTGGATACATGCCTGTAGGTCGCTTGTCGTGGCAGGTCTCTTGTAGGTTCCCCTGAAGTGTTTTTCGAAGGCTGTCTTCAGGTCGAACCAGCAAAAGATGGAGTTCTTCTCGAGGTCGCTGAGCCAGATCCGGGCTGGACCTACAAGGTACAGCTGAAGCATGCGGCATGCGATGTTAGGGGTTCCTCCGGCGAAGGTCTCTGCATTGTAGTAATCCTCAATCCAGGTATCCGGCCTTTCGGTGCCATCATAGTTCTTCAGGTTTCCGGGTAGCTTGAGGTTCACCTTGGCTTTGGTTCCTCTCGAATCATCCTGCCGAAGCACTTTGGGCCGATGTAGTTAGTTTTGTATTCATTGAGACGTTCCCGCGCGTCACGCGAGCCGTTGCGAGGGGATTTTGAGCGTGAGCGAGATCTCCGGCCACCGCCTCCGCCTCCACCTCCACCTCCACCGCTGGGTGGTGGGGAAGGAGATCTACGAGGGGGCTGATGTGACCTCTTGCTTCCGCTGTCTGACTCTCCTCGCCCTTCGCGATGCTGACTCCGGCTTCGGTGGCTGCCTTCACCATGGTGCTGGTTACCTTCGTCGTTCCGGCTTCGGCGCGGCTCCGGTTCACGTTCTTCGTTCCGACTCCTCCTGGGCTCAGGCTCGCGATCGTTGATCTGGCTCCGGCGAGGTTCTGGCGTACGTTCCCTGTTCCTGTTCCTTGGGGGCGGCACGTTGTCGCGGATATTGATTCCACCAGGCCCATGGGGTCTGATGTTTCCGGCTGGACTACGGCGGCGAGGGAGTGGGGGACGCGGATACCCCTTGGGTGGAGGTGAGGGGTTACGGTACTTGTCCCCACCAGAGTACATTGCATCCTTTCCCTTTTTCGGATCTGACGGAGGCGTCTTTGATGGTACAGGGATTGGATTTGGGTGTTCTCTGGTTTTCCTTTTGCGTTCCGAGGATCCGGTTCGCGATTCGTGATCGCGGCGATTGTCGTAGGCGTCCTTCTGCACGGTAGAGATGCAATGATCCGGGTTGGATTCCAACCTACGCGAAGTATCTGCCTTGCTCTGCTGCTTCATTGCTGAAGCAACAAGCGTACGGACGTAGTCGATGTCAATCTCCTCGGTCTTTTTCTTCAAGATCTCCGCAGCCTTCTTCATATTATCCTTTGGAGTGGCGAACGGCTGTTGCTCAGTCGGAGTTGCGAAGGTGATCTTGCGGGGAGCTACAGCTTCTCGCCTGATCCTGTCAGCCTCCTGCTGAGCTTCAGTGATCTTGTCCTCCCAATGCTTCCGGAGTTGCTTGACTTTTGCCAGTGACTCGTCCACCTGACGTTCTCGTTGGAGAAAATTGTCAATGAAGCTCGCGGCCTCCTTCCTCTCGTCAAGCATTGCTGCTGCGGTGGTGGCAAACTTTTTGGCTATGGCCAGCATCTCCTGCCTTTTGGCTTCTAGGGCTTCCGCATTTGCTGCGTCTTCGGGAGTTATGGGCTTGTTGAGGATATCCGAGTGTGCGATTGCATCCATGCCTGCCTGCTCAACCAGTTCTTCTGGGGACAGGACTTCCTTATGCGGACGTTCCCGCGAGAGCGGAGATCCTGCATGGGATGGCTGTGGGTCGGAGTGGGTATTTTCATCCTCTGATTCTCGTTGATCCAGCGCCGCCAAGGTTGCGAGAACTTGCTTAGGCTGGGCGGATTCAACTTCAGGCTGATCACCGCCACCGAATTCCCTCATCTTGCGATCGAACTCTTCAGTATCCATGGAGGAGGTATCTCCGGAGATTAGGCTTAGGTTGCCCAGGATTGATTCTTCACCCGGAGCGTTGCTTTCTCCGACAGCCTCCTGCTGATCCGGAGCAGCGCTGTTTTCCGGTGCCTCAATCTGCATGGGGCCGGCTCTGGCTTCTCGAGGGGCGGCTCCTGCGGTATGGGCTAAGAAGTGCACGAAGTGACACCTTTGCTTTTCTAACACCTGGGAGACCCAGGCGGATCTGCATTGGTCTTCCACCTTTATTTCCTGCTCAGGGGCGGATTGGGTGGGCTTTGATTTTTTCAGATCTAAGGCGGAATCTTCCTTAGGAAGCTCCTGCATCTCAGATCGGATCTTCGCGACTGCGTCCTGCTCAGCGGCGGTCGCGTCAGCGTTACTTACCAGAGCGTTTCCGTCGGAATCGATGGTTTCGCCGATGAAGATGTGTATGCCGCCAACTGGGACGATGGAGAGCTTGACGGGGTTAGTCTTAGCCGGAATCCAGCACTCGTCCGGAGGGACGATCGGAAGGTTTCCGGCGTAAAGGACGCGCCCCACAGCGATGGTGTCATCGTAGCTTCCCATGGCGGAACCCTCCCGGTTCCGGCCTCCAGATGCCGCAGGCCCCACGGTGGGCGCCAACTGTCGTTGCCTATTTGACGGTACCTCGGAGGAGGGATCCTCACGAGGGGGAGAAGAAGTAGGGGCCATAGGGTGGAGTGCACACGGGACGGTGGTACGCGATTTACCCAGCTTCGGAACACCTACACGATGGCAAGGCCTACAGCTGCTTGTCTGGAATTATCTGGGCGCTTTCGCGTTGTTACAATGAGTTGTGGTTGTGCCTCTAGGGCTCCCGGGATCCGGCTTATATAGGCGCACGGATCTAGGGTTTACATGGAGAGTCCTAGCCGGATTGCAGGTTGCCTAACTACGGTACAATGTCTTGCCGTGTACGTCAAGGATCCGCCTTCCATCTACGTCGTACTGGATCCGGGTTCCTCATGGGCCTTCACGGATCCGGCCTCCTCCGAAGGTCGGTTGGGATCCGGCTTCCCTTTCCTGGGCTGGACTTCATCCTTCATGATCTACAGCAACTGGGCCGCCCGATGGGCCACACGCCACATCACCGTCTGTGGGCCACCCGGGCTTGCCGGATCTAGGCACTGTCGATGGTACACCCATGAAGTATACCCACAACAAGCATGGAATAAACTAAGTGATGGCGCGTGAGACACACGTCCGTTGGGAACCCCAAGAGGAAGGTGTCATGCGTACAACATCAAGTTTTCCCTCAGTAAGAAACCAAGGTTATCGAACCAGTAGGAGTCAAGGAACACGTGAAGGTTGTTGGTGACGGAGTGTAGTGCGGCGCAACACCAGGGATTCCGGCGCCAACGTGGAACCTGCACAGCACAATCAAAGTACTTTGCCCCAACTTAACAGTGAGGTTGTCAATCTCACCGGCTTGCTGTAAACAAAGTATTAGATGTATAGTGTGGAAGATGATGGTTGTTTGCGAAGAACAGTAAAGAACAGAGTTTGCAATAGATTGTATTTCAGATGTAAGGAATGGACCGGGGTCCACAGTTCACTAGTGGTGTCTCTCCCATAAGATAAATAGATGTTGGGTGAACAAATTACAGTTGGGCAATTGACAAATAAAGAAGGCATAACAATGCACATACATATATCATGATGAGTACTATGAGATTTAATCGGGGCATTACGACAAAGTACATAGACCGCTATCCAAGCATGCATCTATGCCTAAAAAGTCCACCTTCGAGGTTATCATCCGAACCCCTTCCGGTATTAAGTTGCAAACAACGGACAATTGCATTAATTATGGTGCGTAATGTAATCAACACAAATATCATTAGACAAAGCATTGATGTTTTATCCCTAGTGGCAACAAGCACATCCACAACCTTAGAACTTTCACATCACCGTCCTCAGATTCAATGGAGGCATGAACCCACTATCGAGCATAAATACTCCCTCTTGGAGTCACAAATATCAACTTGGCCAGAGCCTCTACTAGCAACGGAGAGTATGCAAGAACATAAACAACATATATGATAGATTGATAATCAACTTGACATAGTATTCAATATTCATCGGATCCCAACAAACACAACATGAAGGATTACAAATAGATGATCTTGATCATGATAGGCAGCTCACAAGATCTAACATGATAGCACAATGGGGAGAAGACGACCATCTAGCTACTGCTATGGTCCCATAGTCCAGGGGTGAACTACTCACACATCGATCCGGAGGCGATCATGGCGATGAAGAGACCTCCGGGAGATGATTCCCCTCTCCGGCAGGGTGCCGGAGGCGATCTCCCGAATCCCCCGAGATGGGATTGGCGGCGGCGGCATCTCTGTAAGGTTTTCCGTATCGTGGCTCTCGGTACTGGGGGTTTCGCGACGAAGACTATATGTAGGCGGAAGGGCAGGTCAGGGGGCCACACGAGGGCCCCACACAATAGGCCGGCGCGGCCAAGGCTTGGGCCGTGCCTCCCTAGTGTGTCGCCACCTCGTGGCCCCACTTCGTAAGTCCTCCGGTCTTCTGGAAGCTTCGTGGAAAAATAGGCCCCTGGGCGTTGATTTCGTCCAATTCCGAGAATATTTCCTTACTAGGATTTCTGAAACCAAAAACAGCAGAAAACAAAGAATCGGCTCTTCGGCATCTCGTCAATAGGTTAGTGCCGGAAAATGCATAATAATGACATAAAGTGTGTATAAAACATGTGAGTATCATCATAAAAGTAGCATGGAACATAAGAAATTATAGATACATTTGAGACGTATCAAGCATCCCCAAGCTTAGTTCCTACTCGCCCTCGAGTAGGTAAATGATAACAAAGATAATTTCTGAAGTGACATGCTATCATAATCTTGATCAATACTACTGTAAAGCATATGAGATGAATGCAGCGATTCGAAGCAATGATGAAGACAATGAGTAAACAAATGAATCATATAGCAAAGACTTTTCATGAATAGTACTTTCAAGACAAGCATCAATAAGACTTGCATAAGGGTTACTCATAAAGCAATAGATTCTTAGTAGAAAGCTTTGAAACAACACAAAGGAAGATATAAGTTTCAGCAGTTGCTTTCAACTTCAACATGTTTATCTCATGGATAATTGTCAACACAAAGTAATGTAACAAGTGAAATAGGTAAACATGTAAGAATCAATGCACACAGTTGATACAAGTGTTTGCTTCTAAGATAGAAGGAAGTTGGTAAACTGACTCAACAATAAAGTAGAAGATAGGCCCTTCGCAGAGGGAAGCATGTATTACTATATTTGTGCTAGAGCTTTTCATTTTGAAAACAAGAAACAATTTTGTCAACGGTAGTAATAAATCATATGTGTTATGTATAAGATATCCTATAAGTTGCAAGCATCATGCATAGTATACCAATAGTGCTTGCACCTTGTCCTAATTAGCTTGGATTAACATGGATTATCATTGCATAGCATATGTTTCAACCAAGTGTCACAAAGGGGCACCTCTATGCCGCCTGTACAAAGGTCTAAGGAGAAAGTTCGCATTGTATTTCTCGCTTTTGATTATTCTCAACTTAGACATCCATACCGGGACAACATAGACAACAGATAATGGACTCCTCTTTAATGCATAAGCATTCAACAACAGATAAAATTCTCATAAGAGATTGAGGATTAATTGTCCAAACTGAAACTTCCATCATGGATCATGGCTTTAGTTAGCGGCCCAATGTTCTTCTCTATCAATATGCATACTCAAACCATATGATCATGAAAATCGCCCTTACTTCAGACAAGACGAACATGCATAGCAACTCACATGATATTCAACAAAGGTAAAAGTTGATGGCGTCCCCAGAAACATGGTTACCGCTCAACAAGCAACTTATTAAGAAATAAGATACATAGCTACATATTCTTCACCACAATAGTTTTTAAGGCTATTTTTCCCATGAGCTATATATTGCAAAGACAAAGGATATAATTTTGTTAAAGGTAGCACTCAAGTAATGTACTTTGAAATGGCAGAGAAATACCATGTAGTAGGTAGGTATGGTGGACACAAATGGCATAGTTTTTGGCTCAAAGATTTGGATGCACGAGAAGAATTCCTCTCAATACAAGGCTAGGTTAGCAAGGTTGTTTGAAGCAAACCCAAGTATAAAATGGTGCAGCAAAGCTTACATATGAACATATTGTAAGCATTATAAGACTTTACATCGTCTCCTTGTTGTTCAAACACCTTAACCAGAAAATATCTAGACTCTAGAGACCAATCATGCAAACCAAATTTTAACAAGCTCTATGTAGTCTTCATTAATAGGTGCAACGTACATGATGCAAGAGCTTAAACATGATCTATATGAGCACAAAAATTGCCAAGTATCAAATTATTCAAGACATTATACCAATTACCACATGCGGCATTTTCCGTTTCCAACCATATACCAATGAACGAAGTAGTTCTACCTTCTCAATGAACATTAAGGATAAAGCTAAGAACATATGTGTTCATACGAAACAGCGGAGCGTGTCTCTCTCCCAAACAAAGAATGCTAGGATCCGATTTTATTCAAACAAAAACAAAAACAAAAACAAAAACAAAAACAAACAGACGCTCCAAGTAAAGCACATAAGATGTGACGGAATAAAAATATAGTTTCACTAGAGGTGACCTGATAAGTTGTCGATGAAGAAGGGATGCCTTGGGCATCCCCAAGCTTAGATGCTTGAGTCTTCTTAAAATATGCAGGGATGAACCACGGGGCCATCCCCAAGCTTAGACTTTTCACTCTTCTTGATCATATTGTATCATCCTCCTCTCTTGACCCTTGAAAACTTCCTCCACACCAAACTCAAAACAATCTCATTAGAGGGTTAGTGCATAATTGAAAATTCATATATTCATAGGTGACATAATCATTCTTAACACTTCTGGACATTGCACAAAGCTACTGAAAGTTAATGGAACAAAGAAATCCATCAAACATAGCAAAACAGGCAATGCGAAATAAAAGGCGGAATCTGTCAAAACAGAACAGTCCGTAAAGACGAATTTTTTAGAGGCACTGGACTTGCTCATATGAAAATGCTCAAATTGAATGAAAGTTGCGTACATATCTGAGGATCACGCACGTAAATTGGCAGATGTTTCTAAATTTTCTACAGCAGGGGCGGCTCAATTTCGTGATAGCAAGAAATCTGTTCCTGAGCAGTAATCCAAATCTAGTATTGACTTTACTATCAAAGACTTTACTTGGCACAACAATGCAATAAAATAAAGATAAGGAGAGGTTGCTACAGTAGTAAAAACTTCCAAGACTCAAATATAAAACAAAGGTGCAGAAGTAAAATAATGGGTTGTCTCCCATAAGCGCTTTTCTTTAACGCCTTTCAGCTAGGCGCAGAAAGTGTGAATCAAGTATTATCAAAAGACGAAGCATTAGCATTCTTACCAGGGGCTTTGCCCCTACCCTTCTTACTCTTATTCTTACTCTTTGGTTTAGGGAATATATGACCACATCCTGGTATAGAGGAATTTAGAGTGCCTTTCTCCACATCTATGGTTGCTCCCAAGAGTTTCAGCAGGGATCTTCCAAGTGTGATTTGTCCTATCCCTACACATTTAATAACGAGATAATCAGTGGATACCGTTCTTCCAAGAAGGGTTGTGAATACTCCTTCAGCTATTCTCTTAGGAATTATAACGGAGTTATCAGTAAGAGTTATTCCTTCTCCCCCTTCAGTAAGTCCCCAAAGTGTCAAAGATTCATAAATACTTTCAGGCATAAGGCAAAATTCAGTCATAGTATCACAACGGGCATTAAATTTTTTTCCATCAATAGTAACTTTAATAGTAGGGTCCCACATTGAAGGTTCAGAGTTTATTGGAACATAGTCAAAATGCTCACGAATCCGACCATACCCTTCTTTTAAGCAAGATACACTTGTCTCACGGGTGTTCAATCTATTATAAATACTAACAAGAGATGGATCAAAATTATTAGCGGAGCTACATGATGTAACCAATTTTTTTATGGCATTAAAAGCTTGATCCCCATCACAGTGAAGGAAATCTCCTCCCACTACGACGATCTAAGGCATATCTATAGCGAAGAATAAGCCCAAAATAAAAGTTACTAAGAAGCAAACTTAGGGTCATTTTAGGTTCAGTTTTACTATAAGAATCAAAAATTCTAGACCAAGCTTCTTTAAAACTCTCTTCACCACCTTGTTGAAAAGTGAAGATCAATTCCTCAGGTGATAGAGTAACAACTACAGGACTAGTCATGATAATAAAGTAAATGCAAGTAACTAATTTTTTTGTGTTTTTAATATAGAGAACAAGACAGTAAATAAAGTAAAACTAGCAAATAATTTTTTTGTGTTTTTGATATAAGAGCAAACAAAGCAGTAAATAAAGTAAAGTAAAGCAAGACAAAAACAAAGTAAAGAGATTGGATGTGGGAGACTCCCTTGCAGGCGTGTCTTGATCTCCCCGGCAACGGCGCCAGAAAATATGCTTGATGGCGCGTGAGACACACGTCCGTTGGGAACCCCAAGAGGAAGGTGTGATGCGTACATCATCAAGTTTTCCCTCAGTAAGAAACCAAGGTTATCGAACCAGTAGGAGTCAAGGAACACGTGAAGGTTGTTGGTGACGGATTGTAGTGCGGCGCAACACCAGGGATTCCGGCGCCAACGTGGAACTCGCACAACACAATCAAAGTACTTTGCCCCAACGTAACAGTGAGGTTGTCAATCTCACCGGCTTGCTGTAAACAAAGGATTAGATGTATAGTGTGGAAGATGATGGTTGTTTGCGAAGAACAGTAAAGAACAGAGTTTGCAATAGATTGTATTTCAGATGTAAAGAATGGACCGGGGTCCACAGTTCACTAGTGGTGTCTCTCCCATAAGATAAATAGATGTTGGGTGAACAAATTACAGTTGGGCAATTGAGAAATAAAGAAGGCATAACAATGCACATACATATATCATGATGAGTACTATGAGATTTAATCAGGGCATTACGACAAAGTACATAGACCGCTATCCATCATGCATCTATGCCTAAAAAGTCCACCTTCAGGTTATCATCCGAACCCCTTCCAGTATTAAGTTGCAAACAACAGACAATTGCATTAAGTATGGTGCGTAATGTAATCAACACAAATATCCTTAGACAAAGCATTGATTTTTTATCCCTAGTGGCAACAGCACATGCACAACCTTAGAACTTTTTGTCACTGTCCCAGATTCAATGGAGGCATGAACCCACTATCGAGCATAAATACTCCCTCTTGGAGTCACAAGTATCAACTTGGCCAGAGCCTCTACTAGCAACGGAGAGCATGCAAGAACATAAACAACATATATGATAGATTGATAATCAACTTGACATAGTATTCAATATTCATCGGATCCCAACAAACACAACATGTAGCATTACAAATAGATGATCTTGATCATGATAGGCAGCTGACAAGATCTAACATGATAGCGCAATGAGGAGAAGACAACCATCTAGCTACTGCTATGGACCCATAGTCCAGGGGTGAACTACTCACACATCGATCCGGAGGCGATCATGGTGATGAAGAGACCTCCGGGAGATGATTCCCTCTCCGGCAGGGTGCCGGAGGCGATCTCCCGAATCCCCCGAGATGGGATTGGCGGCGGCGGCGTCTCTGGAAGGTTTTCCGTATCGTGGCTCTCGGTACTGGGGGTTTCGCGACGAAGGCTTTAAGTAGGCGGAAGGGCAGAGTCGGAGGCGTCACGAGGGGCCCACACACCTGGGCCGCGCCGCCTTAGTGTGTCGCCACCTCGTGGCCCCACTTCGTTTCTCCCTCGGTCTTCTGGAAGCTTCGTGGAAAAATAAGACCCTGGGCGTTGATTTCGTCAAATTCCGAGAATATTTCCTTTGTAGGATTTCTGAAACCAAAAACAGCGAGAAAACAACAATCGGCTCTTCGGCATCTCGTCAATAGGTTAGTGCCGGAAAATGCATAATAATGACATAAAGTGTGTATAAAACATGTGAGTATCATCATAAAAGTAGCATGGAACATAAGAAATTATAGATACGTTTGAGACGTATCACTAAGCAACAGAAATAACAACTATAATAGAAACTAATTTTTTGTGTGTGTTTTTGATATAATGAAGCAAACAAGACAAAATAAAATAAACTAAGCAAAACTATAACAAAGTAAAGAGATTGGAGATGAGAGACTCCGCTTGCAGAAATCCTCTTTCTCCCCAGCAACGGCACCAGAAAAATAGCTTGATGGTGCTTATCGTAACGCCGACTTCACACTGTTGGGGAACCCAAAGAGGAAGGTATGGTGAACACAGTAGCAAGTTTTCCCTCAGTAAGAAACCAAGGTTTAATCGACTAGTAGGAGAAATACGTGACTTCTGAAGGTGTTGCTAGCCGACTAGTGGCAGGGCGCTGATGTCTACGTTCCCCCTCCTTTCCTGTAGACAGTGTTGGGCCTCCAAGAGCAGAGGTTTGTAGAACAGCAGCAAGTTTCCCTTAAGTGGATACCCAAGGTTTATCGAACTCAGGGAGGAAGAGGTCAAAGATATCCCTCTCATGCAACCCCGCAACCACAAAGCAAGAAGTCTCTTGTGTCCCCAACACACCTAATAGGTGCACTAGTTCGGCGAAGAGATAGTGAAATACAGTGTGGTATAAATAAGTATGAGCAGAGCAACGGTGCCGTAAAAGTGCTTGGCGTGTAGTTGATGGTGGTGGTATTGCAGCAAGAGTAACGCAAGAAAACAAGAACAAGCAGTAGTAACTCAGCAGAGTAGTAACGCAGCAGTAGTAAACAAGCAGTAGTAACTCAAGCAGTATTTAGGAACAAGGCCTAGGGATTACACTTTCACTAGTGGACACTCTCAACATTGATCACATAATAGAATAGATAAATGCATACTCTACACTTTTGTTGGATGATGAACACATTGCGTAGGATTACACGAACCCTCAATGCCGGAGTTAACAAGCTCCACAATAATGCTCATGTTTAAGTAACCTTTAGTGTAAGATAGATCAACGCTACTAAACCAAGTACTAGCATAGCATGCACACTCGTCACCTTCATGCATATGTAGGAGGAATAGATCACATCAATATTATCATAGCAATAGTTAACTCCATAATCTACAAGAGATCATGATCATAGCATAAACCAAGTACTAACACGGTGCACGCACTGTCACCTTTGCACACATGCAGGAGGAATAAACTACTTTAATAACAAATCACTAGAGTAGCACATAGATAAATTGTGATACAACATGCTGCAATCTTAAAGAGATATAAATAAGCACCTCACTATGCCATTCAATGAGTAAGTATTCTGTGAAATATGGCCTAAGAGACCCACACGGTGCACACACTCGTCACCTTTACACACGTGGGACGAGGAGTCTCCGGAGATCACATAGGTAAAACTCACTTGACTAGCATAATGACATCTAGATTACAAGCATCATCATATGAATCTCAATCATGTAAGGCAGCTCATGAGATTATTGTATTGAACTACATAGGAGAGAGATGAACCACATAGCTACCGGTACATGCCCCCGAGCCTCGATGGAGAACTACTCCCTCCTCATGGGAGCAAGCAGCGGTGATGAAGATGGCGGTGGAGATGGCAGCGGTGTCGGTGGAGAAGCCTTCCGGGGCACTTCCCCGCTCCGGCAGGGTGCCGGAACGTAGATCCCGTCCCCCGCATCTTGGCTTCGCGATGGCGGCGGCTCCGGCAGGTTTCTCGTGGGTTTTGTCAATTGGTATCGGGTTTTCTGATCCAGGGGCTTTTATAGGCGAAGAGGCGGCGCCAGGGGGTCGAAGGGCTGGCCAAACCCTAGGGGGCGCGGGCCCCCTAGGCCGCGCCGTGGTATGGTGTGGTGGGCCTCGTGCCCCTCTCCGGTCCCTCTCGTGTGTTCCGGATGCTTCCGGGGATTCTAAGATCTTTGGCGTTGATTTCGTCCGATTCCGAGAATATTTCGTTACTAGGATTTCTGAAACCAAAAACATCGTAAAAACAGAACCGGCACTTCGGCATCTTGTTAATAGGTTAGTTCCGTAAAATGCACGAATATGACATAAAGTGTGCATAAAACATGTAGATAACATCAATAATGTGGCATGGAACACAAGAAATTATCGATACGTTGGAGACGTATCAGCATCCCTAAGCTTAGTTCTCGCTCGTCCCGAGCAGGTAAAACGATAACAAAGATAATTTCTGGAGTGACATGCCATCATAAACTTGATCATACTATTTGTAAAGCATATGTAGAGAATGCAGCGATCAAAACAATGTGTATGACATGAGTAAACAAGTGAATCATAAAGCAAAGACTTTTCATGAATAGCACTTCAAGACAAGCATCAATAAGTCTTGCATAAGAGTTAACTCATAAAGCAATAATTCAAAGTAAAGGTATTGAAGCAACACAAAAGAAGATTAAGTTTCAGCGGTTGCTTTCAACTTGTAACATGTATATCTCATGGATATTGTCAACATAGAGTAATATAATAAGTGCAATAAGCAAGTATGTAAGAATCAATGCACAGCTCACACAAGTGTTTGCTTCTTGAGGTGGAGAGAAATAGGTGAACTGACTCAACATTGAAAGTAAAAGAATGGTCCTCATAGAGGAAAAGCATCGATTGCTATATTTGTGCTAGAGCTTTGATTTTGAAAACATGAAACAATTTTGTCAACGGTAGTAATAAAGCATATGCATCATGTAAATTATATCTTATAAGTTGCAAGCCTCATGCATAGTGTACTAATAGTGCTCGCACCTTGTCCTAATTAGCTTGGACTACCCGGATTATCACCGCAATACATATGCTTTAACCAAGTTTCACAAAGGGGTACCTCTATGCCGCCTGTACAAAGGTCTAAGGAGAAAGCTCGCATTTGGATTTCTCGCTTTTGATTATTCTCAACTTAGACATCCATACCGGGACAACATAGACAACAGTATAATGGACTCCTCTTTTAATGCTTTAAGCATTTAACAACAATTAATTCTTTTCTCATTAGAGATTTGAGGATGTTTGTCCAAAACTCGAAACTTCCACCATGGAACATGGCTTTAGTTAGCGGCCCAATGTTCTTCTCTCACAATATGCATGCTCAAACCATTCAACTCAGTGTAGATCGCCCTTACTTCGTACAAGACGAACATGCATAGCAACTCACATGAAATTCAACAATGAGTTGATGGCGTTCCCAAGCAAACATGGTTATCGCACAACAAGCAACTTAATAAGAGATAAAGTGCATAATTACATATTCAATACCACAATAGTTTTTAAGCTATTTGTCCCATGAGCTATATATTGCAAAGGTGAATGATGGAATTTTAAAGGTAGCACTCAAGCAATTTACTTTGGAATGGCTGGAAAATACCATGTAGTAGGTAGGTATGGTGGACACAAATGGCATAGTGGTTGGCTCAAGTATTTTGGATGCATGAGAAGTATTCCCTCTCGATACAAGGTTTAGGCTAGCAAGGTTGTTTGAGGCAAACACAAGGATGAACTAGTACAGCAAAACTCACATAAAAGACATATTGAAAGCATTATAATACTCTACACCGTCTTCCTTGTTGTTCAAACTCAATACTAGAAATTATCTAGACCTTAGAGAAACCAAATATGCAAACCAAATTTTAGCATGCTCTATGTATTTCTTCATTAATGGGTGCAAAGCATATGATGCAAGAGCTTAAACATGAGCACAACAATTGCCAAGTATCACATTACCCAAAACATTATAGCAATTACTACATGTATCATTTTCCAATTCCAACCATATAACAATTTAACGAAGAGGAAACTTCGCCATGAATATTATGAGCTAAGAACACATGTGTTCATACGAACCAGCGGAGCGTGCCTCTCTCCCACACAAGCATGATGTAATCCAATTTATTCAAACAAAAACAAAAACAAAAGCAAACAAACAGACGCTCCAAGAAAAAGCACATAAGATGTGATGGAATAAAAATATAGTTTCAGGGGAGGAACCCGATAATGTTGTCGATGAAGAAGGGGATGCCTTGGGCATCCCCAAGCTTAGACGCTTGAGTCTTCTTGATATATGCAGGGGTGAACCACCGGGTGCATCCCCAAGCTTAGAGCTTTCACTCTCCTTGATCATAGTATATCATCCTCCTCTCTTGACCCTTGAAAACTTCCTCCACACCAAACTCGAAACAACTCATTAGAGGGTTAGTGGACAATAAAAATTAACATGTTCAGAGGTGACACAATCATTCTTAACACTTCTGGACATTGCATAAAGCTACTGGACATTAATGGATCAAAGAAATTCATCCAACATAGCAAAAGAGGCAATGCGAAATAAAAGGCAGAATCTGTCAAAACAGAACAGTCCGTAAAGATGGATTTTATTAGGCCACCAGACTTGCTCAAATGAAAATGCTCAAATTGAATGAAAGTTGCGTACATATCTGAGGATCATGCACGTAAATTGGCATAATTTTCTGAGCTTCCTGCAGGGCAGTGGGCTCAGATTCGTGACAGCAAAGAAATCTGGAACTGCGCAGTAATCCAAATCTAGTACTTACTTTTCTATCAACGGCTTAACTTGGCACAACAAAACTCAAAACTAAGATAAGGAGAGGTTGCTACAGTAGTAAACAACTTCCAAGACACAAATATAAAACAAAGTACTGTAGCAAAATAACACATGGGTTATCTCCCAAGAAGTTCTTTCTTTATAGCCATTAAGATGGGCTCAAGCAGCTTTAATGATGCACTCGCAAGAAATAGTATTTGAAGCAAAAGAGAGCATCAAGAGGCAAATTCAAAACACATTTAAGTCTAACATGCTTCCTATGCATAGGAATCTTGTAAATAAACAAGTTCATGAAGAGCAAAGTAACAAGCATAGGAAGATAAAACAAGTATAGCTTCAAAAATTTCAGCACATAGAGAGGTGTTTTAGTAACATGAAAATTTCTACAACCATATTTTCCTCTCTCATAATAACTTTCAGTAGCATCATGAGCAAACTCAACAATATAACTATCACATAAAGCATTCTTATCATGAGTCTCATGCATAAAATTATTACTCTCCACATAGGCATAATCAATTTTATTAGTTGTAGTGGGAGCAAATTCAACAAAGTAGCTATCATTATTATTCTCATCAAGTGTAGGAGGCATAGTATAATCACAACAAAATTTACTCTCCATAGTAGGTGGCACAAAAAGACCACTATCATTATCATCATCAGAAATAGGAGGCAAAGTATCATCAAAGAAAATTTTCTCCTCAATGCTTGGGGGACTAAAAATATCATGAAAACCAGCTTCCCCAAGCTTAGAACTTTCTATATTATTGTCAACAATGGTGTTCAAAGCGTTCATACTAATATTACTACCAAGCATGCAAAGAAGATTTCATAGGTTTTTTAATTTTCGCATCAAACAATCCATGTTTTAAATCAGGAAATAGAATAAGAAGCTCACTCTTGTACATTATGCCAAACTAGTGTAAACAAGAAACAACAAGATGCAATTGCAGGATCTAAAGGAAATAGCTTTGAGCACACACACAACGGCGCCGTAAAAATACTTTACCCGAGACCGTAGTATGAGTGCCTTTTACCTTTCCTCCCCGGCAACGGCGCCGTAAAAGTGCTTGATGTCTACGTTCCCCTCCTTTCCTTGTAGATGCTGTTGGGCCTCCAAGAGCAGAGGTTTGTAGAACAAGCAAGCAAGTTTCCCTTAAGTGGATACCCAAGGTTTATCGAACTCGTGGAGGAAGAGGTCAAAGATATCCCTCTCATGCAACCCCGCAACCACAAAGCAAGAAGTCTCTTGTGTCCCCAACACACCTAATAGGTGCACTAGTTCGGCGAAGAGATAGTGAAATACAGGTGGTATAAATAAGTATGAGCAGTAGCAACGGTGCCGTAAAAGTGCTTGGCGTGTAGTTGATGGTGGTGGTATTGCAGCAGTAGTAACGCAAAGAAACAAGAATAAGCAAGAGTAACTCAGCAAGTAGTAACGCAGCAGTAGTAAACAAGCAGTAGTAACTCAGCAAGATTTAGGAACAAGGCCTAGGGATTACACTTTCACTAGTGGACACTCTCAACATTGATCACATAATAGAATAGATAAATGCATACTCTACACTTTTGTTGGATGATGAACACATTGCGTAGGATTACACGAACCCTCAATGCCGGAGTTAACAAGCTCCACAATAATGCTCATGTTTAAGTAACCTTTAGTGTAAGATAGATCAACGCTACTAAACCAAGTACTAGCATAGCATGCACACCGTCACCTTCATGCATATGTAGGAGGAATAGATCACATCAATATTATCATAGCAATAGTTAACTCCATAATCTACAAGAGATCATGATCATAGCATAAACCAAGTACTAACACGGTGCACGCACCGTCACCTTTGCACACATGCAGGAGGAATAAACTACTTTAATAACAAATCACTAGAGTAGCACATAGATAAATTGTGATACAACATGCTGCAATCTTAAAGAGATATAAATAAGCACCTCACTATGCCATTCAATGAGTAAGTATTCTGTGAAATCTAGCCTAAGAGACCCACACGGTGCACACACCGTCACCTTTACACACGTGGGACGCAGGAGTCTCCGGAGATCACATAGGTAAAACTCACTTGACTAGCATAATGACATCTAGATTACAAGCATCATCATATGAATCTCAATCATGTAAGGCAGCTCATGAGATTATTGTATTGAACTACATAGGAGAGAGATGAACCACATAGCTACCGGTACATGCCCCGAGCCTCGATGGAGAACTACTCCTCCTCATGGGAGCAAGCAGCGGTGATGAAGATGGCGGTGGAGATGGCAGCGGTGTCGATGGAGAAGCCTTCCGGGGCACTTCCCCGCTCCTGCAGGGTGCCGGAACAGAGATCCCGTCCCCTGCATCTTGGCTTCGCGATGGCGGCGGCTCCGGCAGGTTTCGTGGGTTTCGTCAATTGGTATCGGGTTTTCTGATCCAGGGGCTTCTTATAGGCGAAGAGGCGGCGCCGGGGGTCGAAGGGCTGGCCAAACCCTAGGGGGCGCGGCCCCCTAGGCCGCGCCAGGTATGGTGTGGTGGGCTCCGTGCCCCCCTCCGGTCCCTCTCGTGTGTTCCGGATGCTTCCGGGGATTCTAAGATCTTTGGCGTTGATTTCGTCCGATTCCGAGAATATTTCGTTACTAGGATTTCTGAAACCAAAAACAGCAGTAAAACAGAACTCGGCACTTCGGCATCTTGTTAATAGGTTAGTTCCAGAAAATGCACGAATATGACATAAAGTGTGCATAAAACATGTAGATAACATCAATAATGTGGCATGGAACACAAGAAATTATCGATACGTTGGAGACGTATCAGGCGCACTACCGGCATTAGGAACAACGTGGAACCTGCACACAACACAACCAAAAACTTTGCCCCAACTTACAGTGAGGTTGTCAATCTCACCGGTTTGCTGAACACAAAGGATTAAATATATCGTGTGGAAGGAGATGTTTGCAGTAATTAAAGAGAATAGAGCTTGCGAAAAGTAAATAGAACAAGATTGCAGTGGTTGAATTTATCAGTGTAAAGGAAATGACTGGAGTCCACAGTTTATTACATGTGTCTCTCCATAAAGATAAATAGTATGTTGGGTGAACAAATTACAGCTAGGCAATTGAAAGAATATCGACCATACATGAAAAGATGATTACTATGAGATTTATTTGCGCATTACAACATAATACATAGACCGTAATCCAACTGCGTCTATGACTAATAATCCACCTTCCGGTTATCGTCCGAATCCCGTTCAGTATTAAGTTGTAAGCAACATATTATCGCATTAAGCAATGTGTGTAAAGTAAATAACAGAATTAACCTCAGATAAAACATTATTGTTTTCTCCCTAGTAGCAACAGCACATCTACAATCTTATAAATTATTGTCACTCTTCCAGAAAACTAGAGCCATGAACCTACTATCGAGATAAAATACCTCCTCTTGAAGTCAGAAGCATCTAGTTGGCCAGGGTATCTACTATTAACGGAGAGCATGCAAGATCACAAATAACATATGACATGAATATATAATCGATATCAACATAGTATACAATATTCATCAGATCCCAACAAACACAACATGTAGGATTAAATAAGGATTGTTAGAGATACATTTGGTATAGTTATATTAGGTAGTCTAGGATTTGTAATCTCTACCTACCATATCTCTAGGAGAGCTATCTTAGCCTCCAAGTCTGTACCACTATATATACTCACCCGAGAGGCTCAATACAACATCCATCATATTCCGCATATCTCTCTCCCTCTCTATCCTTCTACATGGTATCAGAGCCAAGAGGTCTTGAGTTCAAGACCCGGTTGGCGCAATATAAAATAAAAATATTGCAGCCCACTTTCGGTCCACGTTTAGGCCCGAGGGAGCCACACGTGAGGGGAGTGTTGAAGTATAAATGCATTGCCTAATCTCTTCCATCAGATCGGTCTTTTGGTTGCATTGGTTAGAGCATGCAGTTCTACATGGTATCAGAGCGGCACGCTCCTTGACCTAGCCGCCGCAAAGTTTCCGCGCCGCGCCGTCCCCGGGGAGGTCGATCTCCATGATCTACTCCGGGGGCCGTGCAACCCGTATGAGGGTTCGTTCGCCGATCCGTTGATCCGCTGCCCTCGAGTCTTTTTTTTTCCAATCCGTAGATTGGTTTTCTTTTTGCGTCGCCGGTCGCTCGACCGGCGTTTTTGGTTTACCGATCATAGATCGGATTGAGTCGCCCATCGCCGTCGTCCACTTGCGCCTCTACTCCAACAATGGCATCGACTCGCACCGGCCATCAACCGCACGGCACAGCCGCACGAGCCGCACACGGGGCGCCCCTACGTGCGATGCAAGCAGGCTGTTTCGCCTGCACGGTCTCCATCGCGGTTCATCTTCGCCGTCATCACCGGGACTACATCGACAACGCCGCCATCGACTCCGATCTGCGCGTCGTCCACGCCATGGCGCGCACAGCGCTGCCATCGGTCTCGATCAACCGATAGCGCACGTCTCCGCCAAGCACGTCCCCGAGCACGCGTCTACCACTGATCGAGCTACGGGTTGCCGCTGCGTCTCCCCTTCGGGCCGCAGCGCCGCCGCCTTTGGTCCATGCTACCGGCCTCCAACGCGCCTTCCGAGGCATGTACGTCGCCAGTGGCCTCCCGCCGCTGCACCGACTCGCGCCTGCAGCCACGCCGGCCCTCGGGCCGTGACGTCTCCGCACGCAGCCTACTTCGCCGTCCCCCGCGCACGCACGTCCGAGGCCACACCAGCGCGCCCTTCGGCGCGGGTCACCACCGTCCGCGCATGGTCTTCGCCACGCCGCCGGGTCTTCTCGCCTACTTCGTGTACCGCCGCCGCCTCCACCCCAGGTCGCCGCTGGGCTCGCCAACCACTCCAGGTCGCGCTGGGCTCGCCGACCACCGCAAACGCCCGTCTAGGCGTCCAACATGACCACCCCGGGTCACCGCTGGGTTAGCCGCCATCTAGGTCTTCGTCCACTACATCTCCGCCGCCAGCGTCCTCGCATCTTCCCCGACTACGACACCTGCTACTCTACTCCGACAACTGTCGTTGAGTCTTCCTCTGCTAAGTCTACTCCGACATGGCGCGCCATTTGTACTGGTCCCGTCCTACGCATGCACGGTGCTGGGCAACACCGCCGCGTGCCTTCGTCCCCGATGCGTCCCCGGCCTCGGCAAGCTTGGATCGGCGCCTCGCCTTCCTCGACTTCATCTTGCGTACTCGGTTCTGGCAAAACCGGAGTATGCCTTCGTCCCCGATGTGCGCCTAGTTCTGGCAAAACTAGGGTAGCACCTCGTCCTCGACGGCTCGGACTGCATCGACTTCGGCATCGACAACCTCCACGACTGCCTCGACGCGTCTCCGTCACTCTCCTCGCTCACTATGCGCTTGCGGCTTCATGTGCGGCTACCTCGACACCGGCACCCGACCACGACATCGACCACGGCAATCTCTCGCGCGGCTCCCTCGACCAAAGTTGCAGCACCCACACGCTCTCGGCTACCTCGACATCGGCACAAGGGCTATCACCTCGCATGAGCATCTCGGCTTCTTCTACAGTCCAAGCATCCGCGACGCGACATCGTCCACGATGCTCACGCTACGACTGCGGGGGAGTGTCAGCCCGTTGGTTCCTACCTTCGGCTTCTCTCCGGGCCTCGACCGTCCGCGACGCTACCGTTGTTCACGTCACTACCGCTACGATCGCGGGGGAGTGTTAGAGATATATTTGGTATAGTTATATTAGGTAGTCTAGGATTTGTAATCTCTACCTACCATATCTCTAGGAGAGCTATCTTAGCCTCCAAGTCTGTACCACTATATATACTCGCCCGAGAGGCTCAATACAACATCCATCATATTCCGCATATCTCTCTCCCTCTCTATCCTTCTACAAGGATGATCTTGATCATGTAGGGCAGCTCACAAGATCTATACATGAAGCACAAATTGGAGAAGACAACCATCTAGCTACTGCTATGGACCCATAGTCTAGGGATGAACTACTCACGCATCATTTCGGAGGCGCGCATGGCGATGTAGATGCATTCGGCGATGATTTCCCCCTCCGGCAGGATGCCGGGAAGAGCTTCAGAATCCCCCGAGATGGGATCTAGAATGGCGGCCATGACGGAACTTTTCGTGGATGGAGGCTCGGGTATCTAGGGTTTTCCCGAGATCGTGATTAAATAGGCGGAGGGGCGATATCGGTGGAGGCCAGGGGGCCCACACCACCCCTAGGCGCGGGCCAGGGCCAGGCCGCGCCTAGGGCAGGTGTGGATGCCCTGCTGCCCCCTTCGACGCCCCTCTGGACTCTGTCTTCGTTACGGTAAAATATTGACTTCGGCTTTTGTTTCGTCCAATTCTGAGAATATTTCCTGTACAACTTTTTTGAAATACAAAAACAGCAGAAAATAGGAAACTGACACTGTGACATCTTGTTAATAGGTTAGTGACGGAAAATGTATAAAAGTGCAACGAAGTATGAGCAAAACATATATAAATTGTGTAAAACAAGCATGGAGCATCAAAACTTATTGATTCGTTTGATACGTATCAGTAGCCCACCACAGAAGCGCTCCACGCGGGAGAGAATCCGTCTTGCACAAGGTGGAGAGTATATGAGCTCCCTAAATTTCTTTACTATTATACGAGAATCGGTGGCGTTGGTAGGTTAAAAAACCGGACCAAATTTTTGGAACGTCAAAAAAACCCAAAACCAAGCTTGGTACCGAGCGCCCCAGGGTGTTTCTTCGTCCCGCATAAAAAAACCAGGATGGGAAAAAACCGGCAGGCAAACCAAAGCCACGCACGCGATTCCTTACCGGGGTCAACTCCATCTTTGTGCGCTAGAGGTCGTCTGTCTGCTTCACACGAAGGTGAGTCCCGGTCTAACTCGAACCCACCGTCAAACACAAGGGAATTCCTATTGTGCGACCGTACGGTGCTGGGTTGCCGTTGCCGGCCGGTAGCAGAGTCCAGCTCCATCACGATCGAGCCTGCAGTTCTCTCAAATAATCAACCATCTGTATATATTGCACAACCTCTTCGCAGCCTCGCCAATCCCTCGAGTCGCTCTGCCGCAGCTCGCCATGGCCAGCGACCAAGAGTCCTAGGACCACTATTACGAAGAGGAGGAATTGAAGCTAGACCAGAGCGGCGAGTGGTGCTACTACAAGCCTGCAACTACTACGATGAGGACGAGGGATGTATTGCAGCTGGGAAAACTGCCGGCACGACCAACGCACGCACGACTCACTCCTCTCAGAGCATCTCCAGTCGCGTCCCCCAAACCGCCCCCCAAAGGGATTTGGGGCGCGCCGGACAAAAAAAGCGTTCCAGCCGCGTCCCCCCAAAACCCTTTTTTGTCCGGCGCGCCCCTATACGGTGTCCGGCGCCCCGAGCCCGTCCCCGTCCCACAGGGGACGCACCGGGCACGCCGGACACAACGAAAAGCGAGGCGAGGAGGCGCGGGGCCGACGCGTCGCGCGGCACGGTTAATTTTAACCTAACCGTCGCCTACCTCGCGACGGAAGTTATTCGCGCGCAGCGGCATCTTTGCCTTAATGGCGACGGAGGGCAGGCGAGACGTCTCGTCGGTGCTACGCAGCCTCCACGCGTCGCCGGCGTTCGCACGCCACCGCCCGTTCCCGCGCGATCTTCCCGCCTCTTCTCGTCTGTTCCCGCGCTTTCTTCCCGACGCCGGCGTCTATAAAAGGTCTCTCGGCTCATCAATGGTAGCCACCACACCCCGCCGGCATCAAACACAACCCTCGTCGCTCCACGGCCCGTCTCCTCCGTCACCCGCGTGGCAATGGCGAACCGCCCCGGCGATGGCCACTTCCCTCCACCGCCGTCTCCTCCATTGACGAGCCGGCAGCGGCGTGCGGCACTCGAGGAGGCACTCGAGGAGGAGGCCCGCCGCGCGGCGTGAGGCGCAGCGAGGCGGCGGATCTAGCGGCGTTCTCCGCCCTCGCCTCCACAGCCGAGGAGGCCGCGGCGGCGGCCAGCGTGGCGAGAGCAAGCAGTGCGACACCGTTGCGGCGTTCGACGCCTCGACGGGACAAGAGGCGCGACGGCGCCGGCACCGGGAGGAGATGGAGCAGCGATGGGTCGACGAGCGCCGGCGCCGGCGCGATGAGCGGCAGGCGCTGTTCCGTGAACGGCGTGACTCGATCGAGCGCCGGCGGCGTGAGTCGATCGAGCTCCAGCAGCAGCAGCGACGGCGGAGGAGCGTCGACGAGCGGGAGTCGGCGCTTACGGCGCTATGGGGGAGGCGGGCGGAGCGAGTTGGCGGCGGCCGGCGTTTTGCGGCGGCGATGATGGAGGCGCCAACGGATGTGGAGGAGGAGGCGCCAATGGAGGAGGAGGCCGAGGCGGAGGAGACCGAGGCGGAGGACGACGACGACGACGACGGGTTCGACCGGGTCCGACGACGACGCCCGCACCCGGACGAGACGGCCGATCGACGCAACGCGCCCTCGTCGAGTCCTTCGAGTCGGAGAAGAAGCTCCAGGACGACGCCCGTGCCCGCGAAGAGGCGCAGATTCGTCGCGCCGTCGAGCTCTCCCTCCGAGCGGCCCGGCAGGGAGGGCGGAGGAGGACTATCGGCGGGAGCAGCACCGTCCGGCCACCGCCGAACGCAAGGAGAGGAGGCGCGCACGGAGGAGCTGCGGCGTAGGGGAGGCGACGACGGGGCGGGGCCGTCGAACGCGCCGCCGGGCGGTCGATAGTCTAGGTTTAGATGAAATCTAGCCGTTTTCATTCAAACTTTGTAATATATAATCAAAATTGAATGAAAACCTTTATTTTCGTGCACAAATATTCATTTGGGGGCGGCGTTTGGGGGACGCGGCTGGGGAGCGACGTCCCCCAAACGCGGCACGAACAAAACACGTCCCCCAAACGCTCGATCCGGCGCGGTTTGGGGAACGGTTTAGGGGACGCGACTGGAGATGCTCTCAGCATCAATCGTGTTGTTCCTCTGCCACCCCGACCCGGCCCGATGAACCAGCACTTCGCGCTGCCGAGGCCGGGTCCAGACAATGAGACGACGACGGGACGGACAAACTAGTCAGAGAACAGAGCAAAGCCAGCTGAGTTACCGACGATCGACGGTGTTGTCGTCGCTGTTCACTCCAAATCCTCCTAGGACCAGCACTGCGCCCGCCGTGGGCACGCGCGTCCCAATCCTTGCCTATCGCGCCAGTGTGCAAGGGTCCAGTTCAGACCCGGCCATCGCCACTACCCCGTAGTGTCCGCCATGCACACGCAGGAATACATGTGAAAACGGGTGATTTTCACAAAAATAACTTTTTTGTGAAAGTATTGCATAAAATAACCCTCCGGTGAAACTATTTCACTCCGCTAACCCTTTTGTGTGGCGCATATGCGAGGGGCGCCACACAGTGAAGTGTGGCGCCCATGCGATCGGCGCCATAAATTGTGCCTGCGTGGCGTACGCATGCGTGCGTGGACTGCAGCTGCTAACGTGGCAAGCATGTGTGGCGCCCATGAGAAAGGTGCCACACTACTCTTTATATATAATGTCTGTCTAGAGGTATAGAAGATTGTGGTAGCTCAATCGGATGAAGCTTTGCTTCCCAAACTCAGGTCATGAGTTCAAACCACCGCACCACCCGATTTTATTTTTATTTTAAAAAATTATGCTAGACATTATAGTATGTTTAAAACATGAAATCTAGCCTCGTACTGTTTTGTAGAGTTTTTTTTAATCTTCTCTTGCTTGCAAACTGAATAAACATATACAACGCTGCAATGTTGTGTCTCTCCGTGGCTTGGCTCCTCCTAGTCCTCTCATTTTCCGGTCACCTTGCACTTAAATCAATCCTTGGTGCCAACGAGTCATCTCCCGGAAAACATCCACCCTGTGTAGGCACGTTTACTTTGACACTTGATCTGTTCTTAGCCAAGCTCTTCGCAACACAAAGAGGACTTAAGTTCTGATCCTTCTTGGAAGAAATATGCATGCATGACAGATCACCCACAAGTTGATTGCTGGAATCAAGGAAGGGCTGAGAATGAGATGCACCAACATGGGCACTATCTGCCCTTACCCGAAGACATGCTCATTCCCCCCCTCCCCAGCTCTCGCGAGTGAACAGTACTTTTGAGAGTCGCTCTCTCTTGGCCGGCTCCCCTCTCCCTCTCCTCCGGCGGCCTCGCTGGCCGGAGTGATTGGGGGAGGGGAGGCCGGCTCCCCTCTGTATATAGTAGTGTAGGGTTAGTTTTTCTTCCCGTAGTGGAGTTTGGCGAGATGCCGGTGGAGATCTGGTGGCCGACGCTTGCGGGCGGCGCTCGGCGGCCGGTGATGGTGCGGCTTCTGCTTGCAGAGCTCCAAAGGGCGGAGACGGAAGTGAGCAGCAGCAACCCCTCACCCTCCACGAAGAATAAGCTCGGATCTGCTCCAGAGCTGCAAGATCCGGATGCCTCTGACGCTGTTCTTGCCGCCATGGGGGCGGTCGGAGCGGTTCGTCTTGAGATCTATCTGGATCTTGCAGGATCTGGAGCGAGCAGGGAAGATCCTTCTGCAACGCCGGAGAGCCTCTGTGCTCTCGTCCAAGGAGTTCATCAGCGGAGGACTGATGCCGGCGGCCAACACCGCTCTGCCTCTGCATCTCACGGTCGAAGGGCGACCCTCCTCAATCTCTACTTCCCAGGGACCAAGAAGTCCGAGGGGAAGATCTTTAGCTTCCGCCACGACGCCGGACCAAGTGGTTCGTCCCCGGAGCCGGTGTCCGTTCGGTGGCGGAGGAACTCGTCGGCGATTTCCAGACGCGGTGCCAAGCTCAGAGGACTTGTTTGCTTTTCCCACTTTCTTTCTGAGATCCTTTTTGTAAAAGTTTTGTCCTTATCCAGAAATCCCCTGATCTGTAGGGGCTTTTCTGCAAAATGTAACCACCGCTTTGGTAATACCAGTATCTTCTAGGGTCTTCGGACCCTATCCCTGTTCAAAAAAAAAAAAAAAAAAAAATCTGCCCTTACCCCGCTTTCATTCCTCTCCAAAGTGTTTTTGAAAAATACGAAATTATCATCAGTAATAAGTTCTTGCTGTAACATAAGAATTTGACCAAGCTTCCGAGCACCAAACAAAAATGCGGTTCGAATACGATTGAAATTAGCTGCACAAAATTAAATGTCAGACACCACGCGAACAAAACCCTACATATGTTCAGTATGAGAGCATGCTGTTCATGAATTTATGCTCGTATTCATATACACATCAGCACATCAGATGCCATGATGCTTCAGGCAAACAATATATTCCTACAAGTTTCAGAGGATAAATGAGAAAGAGACAGATGAGAGACACCTTGATTAGCGACCTCCAAGGCCCGCTCGGGTCGTCCCCCTCCTGGGCGACCTAGGGCGGAAACCCTAGCCGCCGCCGCCGTCCTCCCCTCCTCCTCCCGCCCTCCTCGTCGTCCCCGGAGGTCGTCGCCGGCGAAGCCGGGCGCGGCCGGTGATGGGGGCGGCGGGGCTCTCGCATGATCCCTCCGTGCGGCGGAAGGAGGCTAGCCTCCGCACGGGGGGGGGGGGGATGGCCCCGGACCGTGGAGGGTGGTGGCGGCGCGGCCCCTCGCCGGGAGGCCGGTGACGGTGGCGGCGGCATGGCCTTGATCCGGGGCGCAGCTCTCCTCTTCCTCGCCGCGACCTTCGGGCGGGCGGTGATGGGGCGGCGTAGCAAACCCGGAACCCGGCGGCGCGATCCTCTCCTTCCGTCCTAGCCTCGGCATCGCCGGGCCAGCGGTGATTGAGTCGGATCTCGCACTGCTCCTCCTCATGGTTTGGGACCACGGCACCAAGGGCGGCGGCCCTGGATGGCGGTGGCGCCGTCGACCTGGTGGCAGGTGGCGGGCGTGGTCCTAGGGTCTCTTGCGTGAAGAGGAAGACCTACCGGAGGCCTCGGACTCGTGATCTAGCCGGAGTGTTGAGTTCCGGAAGGCTCCGCCGGCGAATGTAACAGTGCTTTGTGCCTGGAGTTTGCTGGATCGGTGGTATTCGGTCGTGCGCACCCATGCTTTTATTCCGACCGTTTGGTCTGGAGGGAGCGGCGCGAAGCTCTTTTTCTGTGTTGACATCAAGTGACTATGGATCCATGATGAAAGCCGGAAGAAGAGAAGTACATGAAGGACGGAGGGGAGGACTAGCTAAGGGAGGTTCAAGTCTTCGCGCTGTTGTGGGACTTGCTTGGTGTTCCGGGCCTCACAACAGCGGTATGATAGTGGGGGCGACAACATTTGTGAAGTTCAGAGTCCTACCTTTCAGGGGGAAATCCCAAGGTCTGGCCTTAACTGGTTGTGCCTGGCAATGACCTTGTTGGAGGCATTGTTTTGAGAGTGGGGACTATCTTCAGGGTGAAAACCTAAGATCGTTGATCGGGCGACGACGGTGTTAGAGCACTGTTCCCTTCTTGGAGGCGTCGTTTTTGGAGAGTCTGTACTTCAGGTGTTGTCTTGGCGGTGGATGTATTGTTGTTGTTAGGCCCGAGATACTGTAGCGGGACTTTTATTTCTTAGTTTTCTTTTCCTTTTTTTTGGCTGTGTGCATCCGTAGTGCCATTAGGGTGGTGCGTTGTTGCAGAGGTTGGGTGTAATTGATATCTTTTTGATATTAATATATTCCCTTTATCGAAAAAATGAGAAAGAGACAATCGATTGATATATTTTGGTTAGTTCAAACCTCTGTTCACACTTCTGCCAAAGTTTCTTGGCTGTACAAATGCTTTTTCCACTGATTCCTCAAGGAACTCTTTGTCAAATAGCAAGTCGTCAGCAGGTACATTTGTACCTTCAA
Organism: Lolium rigidum; assembly: GCF_022539505.1. Taxonomy (NCBI): domain Eukaryota; kingdom Viridiplantae; phylum Streptophyta; class Magnoliopsida; order Poales; family Poaceae; genus Lolium; species Lolium rigidum. The sequence continues at coordinate 118,844,721 of NC_061511.1, forward strand.
TTGCATGAGATATAAGTTTTAGGATTGGAACAAAACAGGAATCAAGTGATAATTTTGCCAAGGAAAATATTATAAGGTAGCACACCAATTAGGTTAGGCAAAGACGACATAGCGACAGGGCCATTTAAACTTGCAAAGGTGTCCCAGTCAAACTTGCTAAAATATTCCAGAAACCTATCTGATACAAAACCTGTTGATAAGAAGGAAAGAAAAGGTGACAATAAGGATATCATCTTTCCCATTATCTAAAGATGTTTTCAAATGTCTGAAACCGTAATTCCTTCCAAGACTTACCTCCAGGGGACCATGGAGAGATTTGTGGAATAGATTGAAGATGTATAGGATAAGTATTTCCAATGCATAAGTGGATATAAGCCCATGATGAGCTCCTAGTAGGCGACTCTCATAATAACACCATGCCTTGATTAATATAATGCTCCTTTTAAATAGATGATTCTTCCCAACTTTACGATCAACCTGAAGAAGGAACACTCATTTACTCACATGAACTGGCACCGTAATAGCCAAATAAGAGAACATGTAGACTAGCTTTGCAGCGTTGAATATATTTATTCAGTTTGCAAGCAAGAGATGATAAAAACTCTATAAAACAGTACGAGGCTAGATTTCATGTTTTAAAGCATACTACAATGTCTAGCATAATTTTAAAAAATAAAAAAAAATCAGGTGGTGCGGAGGTTCGAACTTATGACCTAGGTTTGGGAAGCAAAGACTTCAGCCAGTTGAGCTACCACAATCTTCTATTACTTGTAGACAGACATTATATATAAAGAGTAGTGTGGCGCTTTTCCCATGGGCTCCACATATCCTGTAACGTCAGATTCGAGCACACCTCAGCGTCGAGGGCGCCATGTCGGATGGGAGTGTGGCGCCGACCACACGGGCACCACTCGGGTAGGTGTGGCGCCCATGAGAGGGCCGCCACACAAAAGGGTTAGATGGGTGAAATAGTTTGTCCGCTATGCACACGCAGGAATACATGTGAAAACGCATGTAGAACTTGATCGATCCTTGCTTGTTTGATCATACTAGCACTAAATTAATGGCTAGCTGTATGCATCAGGACAAATTTGATCACCTCTTGCAAACACGCTGAGCTTTCTGCTCGAATATCTACTGCTTACATCCATAATTAATATGCAATTGGATCAGGATTTTCTCAACGTTAGAATTCGACCACGAATCTATCACATCAAATTAAACGAACACACCCACACAAAAAACTTTAGCCAAGGGTGCGTGTCGCACCCTATTTTCCTTCTCTTTATTTCTCTCCTTTCTCACAACTTACGGTACAAAACTCCATGGCCTGGTGTATATATAGACACGCACGAACCAACAGACTCAGTACAACCTAAACCTACATGGACTAGTGCTCCTAATCCATGGCCTGGTGAGTTTTTAAAATTATTGTGTAGGAGAGAGTGGTTTGAACTATATGAACTTAATTTCTAGTGTATTTGTTGCATAATTATTTATTCACAAAAGATGTAACATTACATGGAATATGCCATATGATTATTTCGAATTCGTAAATGCATAGGATTTTTCCACGTGATCGCCGGCTAGGCCTTTAACAACCAAATGTATTACCTCATAAGTATCTCACATGGGAATTCAGAAGTCATTTCTTTAACAGTTTTTCTCGAACTATCTACATCGTGTAATATACTAGAACTTTAGTTCCTCTTGTGCTCTAAGTCTGCCCTCTGTGTATCTATGTATATATCCCTTGAGAATCATCTTAATAAAAAAACAAATAATATGCTTCTATAGCTAAGGATATTACATCCACAAGGTTTCGGGGTCAAATCCTAGCCAATACAGTATTAAAAATAAACATTTATGCCCTCCCTAAAAAAGATCCAAATCCAAAGCCCGGGCATGAGTCTAGAAAAAATGCCCACCATCCTAGTTGTGAAGCGAGGTGTTGAATACAATTGCATAGTATCTTCTATCATATCCTAGCCAATACAGTATTAAAAATATACATTTATGCCCTCTCTAAAAAAGATCCAAATCCAAAGCCCATGCATGAGTCTAGAAAAAATGCCCACCATCCTAGCTGTGAAGTGAGGTGTTGAATAGAATTGCATAGTATCTTCTATCATATTAGTCATTTGGTTGAACTGGCAAGAGCATGCAATTTTTACATGATATCAAAGCCCTAGTATAATAGGCCTCTATATTTTCTATAGTGGGTGAGCGTCTGCTAGCGTGTGGGCAACACAACCCTAGCATCGAAGTCGATGCTTGCTAGCCTTGGTGACCATGCTGTTTTGAGCCGTGGTGGATCTTGAAGGTTGTTGTTGAGCAGGGTAAGAACATCGACCATGCTTAAACTTTGAGAAATCTTTGACATTTTAGCCAAATTTTTTTTGATAACATAAGGATTTTGTTTGGAGTAGGGGTGGGGCATGGCTCCCCTTGGCCTACGGAAGCTTAGGTACTAGCTTTCAGCCTTTTTCCGCTATCTTTGCATGTGTCATGTCCGTTCTTATCGGGAAAAATCGTATACTTTATATTATTGTTGTATCTAAAATAATCTTCCAAAAACATCCGTCAAGTATGCTAATTTTTTTGGTAGCCTAGAGAGGCCGAAACTCAATCTGGAATTTTCAAGACTCTTTTCTCCATGACAAAGTTTCACATCTAAAATTTAAGGCATTGCGGCCGGACAGTCCGGATATGCATTAGGAAACCATGATTTTTTTATCCTTGCCCACAAGCTGGAAATTGTGGGACTACCGGGAAGTTTGTAGTGACTAGTTTTTGAGTTGGTGACTATAACAAATGTGTTGATATTTGAGTTGCATTGTATTAGTAGTATGAAGTCTTGGTTTTAATTTATTACAAGACACATTGCAGAGTTGCGTAAAAAATTGCAAGATTTTCTTGGAGTTGAGCACTTATTAGAAAGCAAGCAGTAACAATGAGCTAAAAGAAAGGAGGTTTAACATCAGAACATAATACTCTGCTTGGCATAACGTTTTTGCTAGATTTGCTCGTGGTTGAGCACTTAGTGGGAAGCAAGCAGTAATAATGATGGGTTAAAATAGAGAAGCTTTAAAATCATAACATAATACTACTATAATTTGATAGTATCTTCCACATTTTTAATTTCATCATTATTCATTTGCTTGTGCAATGTCCATAATAGTTACATGATACAAATTTCTTAATAGTTCAACAAGATTGACCTAGACCCGAGAGGCTTCTCTGAAATATTATAACCTACAATCGAATGACGCATAAAAAGTTTTGATTAGAAAGTTTTATTGTACACAAGAAGATCGGTGTATTGTCATGCTCATGATATTCATGGTATTATTGTATATCATTGTTGCCACTATCGTCTCACACGACTAGTATGTTATATCTACTAGGTACCCTGCTCTATGTACATCATCAAAGTGGCAAATCTAGAAAAAACTATTGGAGGTGAAAGGTAAAATTATTGTGTTTGGGAGGGTAAAAGGCTAAAAACAATCCATATAGCCCATTCCCAAAAAAAACTCTTCACAAGCTGGTCCAAAGCTTGGTGGTAGGGGGCAGTGCCCCCTAACATACACATCGCTCTCTGCCTATGATCATCATCCTCTCCTAAATCATCAAGATTGTTGACATGGTATGAGAAGAATAGAGCACCTAGAAATTTACCGCAATGAGGGTACAAACACATTCAACATCCTTCTGTTTAAAATTTTGGAGGGCAGCAGTGCCGGCCCTGGAGCTTCCAGCTCCTCTTCCTCCTTATCTTCCATGCTTCCGTGATATCTGCCTTGCGTCCTCGGGTCTCCATGCCATCCTTCCTTTCCTCCGTACTTGTCGTTGAGTTCCTATCATCAAGATATGATAGAGTATGAAGTAGTATATCGTTCCAAATAGGCGATTGTAGGCACACATAAAGGAGAATATTCACCTTGGGTGCCATGTTGACGATGAAGCACATGATGCGGTGAAGACCGAAAGTCGCCCCGCATCATCTCCCCCCACTTGAAAAAGAGTCGTCCTCGACGATAGCTCTTCATGAACTTGTATATGAGGTAGATGACAACCACGCTTGAATGTCCACTTGAAAGTCTTGTACCCTATCAATAGCACAAGAGAAGTAAGAGAACACTCAAAGCGTAGCCAATGTTCAACGGTTTTAGCAATATGTCCCAAGTATAAGGAGGTCACCTTAGCATAATGTCGGTGTGCTCTCATTGAGAGATCTTGTTTAGTAGATGTGTAGGGCTGAACCCATTCGTTGACGCTCATCCACAAGTCACTTGTACCTTCACACAACAAAGACCAAGCAAAGTATGTTTGTGTGTGATATTGGAGCACATCATTGATACGCGTACAGCACGCGTCCGTTGGGAACCCCAAGAGGAAGGTGTGATGCGTATGGCGGCAAGTTTTCCCTCAGAAAGAAACCAAGGTTTATCGAACCAGGAGGAGCCAAGAAGCACGTTGAAGGTTGATGGCGGCGGGATGTAGTGCGGCGCAACACCAGAGATTCCGGCGCCAACGTGGAACCTGCACAACACAACCAAAGTACTTTTGCCCCAACGAAACAGTGAGGTTGTCAATCTCACCGACTTGCTGTAACAAAGGATTAGATGTATAGTGTGGATGATGATTGTTTGCAGAAAACAGTAAAGAACAATAGCAGCAGATTTGTATTTCAGATGTAAAGAATGGACCGGGGTCCACAGTTCACTAGAGGTGTCTCTCCCATAAGATAAATAGCATGTTGGGTGAACAAATTACAGTCGGGCAATTGACAAATAAAGAGAGCATGACAATGAACATACATGATATGATGAATATTGTGAGATTTAATTGGGCATTAGGACAAAGTACATAGACCGCTATCCAGCATGCATCTATGCCTAAAAAGTCCACCTTCAGGTTATCATCCGAACCCCTTCCGGTATTAAGTTGCAAACAACAGACAATTGCATTAAGTATGGTGCGTAATGTAATCAATAACTACATCCTCGGACATAGCATCAATGTTTTATCCCTAGTGGCAACAGCACATCCACAACCTTAGAACTTTCTCTCACTGTCCCAGATTTAATGGAGGCATGAACCCACTATCGAGCATAAATACTCCCTCTTGGAGTTAAGAGTAAAAACTTGGCCAGAGCCTCTACTAATAACAGAGAGCATGCAAGATCATAAAGAACACATAGGTAATAGATTGATAATCAACATAACATAGTATTCTCTATCCATCGGATCCCAACAAACACAACATATAGCATTACAGATAGATGATCTTGATCATGTTAGGCAGCTCACAAGATCCGACAATGAAGCACATAAGGAGAAGACAACCATCTAGCTACTTGCTATGGACCCATAGTCCGAGGGGTGAACTACTCACTCATCACTCCGGAGGCGACCATGGCGGTGAAGAGTCCTCCGGGAGATGAATCCCCTCTCCGGCGAGGTGCGGAGGTGATCTCCGAATCCCCCGAGATGGGATTGGCGGCGGCGGCGTCTCAGTAAGGTTTTCCGTATCGTGGCTCTCGGTACTGGGGGTTTCGCGACGAAGGCTTTAAGTAGGCGGAAGGGCAACGCGGGGAGCCACACGAGGGCCCCACACGCCAGGGCCGCGCGGCCAAAGAGCCGGGCCGCGCCGCTCTGTTGTGGCGGCGCCTCGTGGCCCCACTTCCTTTCCCCCTCGGTCTTCGGAAGCTTCGTGCAAAAATAGGACACTTGGGCGTTGATTTCGTCCAATTCCGAGAATATTTCCTTTGTAGGATTTACGAAACCAAAAACGAGGAGAAAACAACAAGCTGGCTCTTCGGCATCTCGTTAATAGGTTAGTGCCGGAAAATGCATAAATACGACATATAATGTGTATAAAACATGTACATATCATCAATAATGTGGCATGGAACATAAGAAATTATCGATACGTCGGAGACGTATCAGCATCCCCAAGCTTAGTTCCTGCTCGTCCCGAGCGAGTAAACGATAACAAAGATAATTTCCGGAGTGACATGCCATCATAACCTTGATCATACTATTGTAAACATATGTAATGAATGCAGCGATCAAAACAATGGTAATGACATGAGTAAACAAATGAATCATAAAGCAAAGACTTTTCATGAATAGTACTTCAAGACAAGAATCAATAAGTCTTGCATAAGAGTTAACTCATAAAGCAATGAATCAAAGTAAAGGTATTGAAGCAACACAAAGGAAGATTAAGTTTCAGCGGTTGCTTTCAACTTATAACATGTATATCTCATGGATAATTGTCAACATAGAGTAATATAACAAGTGCAATATGCAAGTATGTAGGAATCAATGCACGAGTTCACACAAGTGTTTGCTTCTTGAGGTGGAGAGAAATAGGTGAAGCTGACTCAACATAAAAGTAAAAGAAAGGTCCTTCAAAGAGGAAAGCATCGATTGCTATATTTGTGCTAGAGCTTTTATTTTGAAAACAAGAAACAATTTTGTCAACGGTAGTAATAAAGCACATGTATCATGTAAAGTATATCTTACAAGTTGCAAGCCTCATGCATAGTATACTAATAGTGCCCGCACCTTGTCCTAATTAGCTTGGACTACCGGGATCATCGCAATACACATGTTTTAACCAAGTGTCACAAAGGGGTACCTCCATGCCGCCTGTACAAAGGTCTAAGGAGAAAGCTCGCATTTTGGATTTCTCGCTTTTGATTATTCTCAACTTAGACATCCATACCGGGACAACATAGACAACAGATAATGGACTCCTCTTTAATGCATAAGCATGTAGCAACAATTAGTGTTCTCATATGAGATTGAGGATATATGTCCAAAACTGAAACTTCCACCATGATTCATGGCTTTAGTTAGCGGCCCAATGTTCTTCTCTAACAATATGCATGCTCTAACCATTAAAGTGGTAGATCTCCCTTACTTCGAGACAAGACGGACATGCATAGCAACTCACATGATATTCAACAAAGAGTAGTTGATGGCGTCCCCAGGAACATGGTTATCGCACAACAAGCAACTTAATAAGAGATAAAGTGCATAAGCACATATTCAATACCACAATAGTTTTTAAGCTATTTGTCCCATGAGCTATATATTGCAAAGGTAAAGAATGGAAATTTTAAAGGTAGCACTCAAGCAATTTACTTTGGAATGGCGGAGAAATACCATGTAGTAGGTAGGTATGGTGGACACAAATGGCATAGTGGTTGGCTCAAGGATTTTGGATGCATGAGAAGTATTCCCTCTCGATACAAGGTTTAGGCTAGCAAGGTTATTTGAAACAAACACAAGGATGAACCGGTGCAGCAAAACTCACATAAAAGACATATTGTAAACATTATAAGACTCTACACCGTCTTCCTTGTTGTTCAAACTCAATACTAGAAATTATCTAGACTTTAGAGAGACCAAATATGCAAACAAAATTTAGCAAGCTCTAGGTGTTTCTTCATTAATGGGTGCAAAGTATATGATGCAAGAGCTTAAACATGAGCACAACAATTGCCAAGTATCAAATTATTCAAGACATTTTAGAATTACTACATGTAGCATTTCCCGATTCCAACCATATAACAATTTAACGAAGAAGATTCAACCTTCGCCATGAATACTATGAGTAAAGCCTAAGGACATATTTGTCCATATGCAACAGACGGAGCGTGTCTCTCTCCCACACAATGAATGCTAGGATCCATTTTATTCAAACAAAACAAAAACAAAAACAAGCCGACGCTCCAAGCAAAGCACATAAGATGTGATGGAATAAAAATATAGTTTCGGGGAAGGAACACGATAATGTTGTCGATGAAGAAGGGGATGCCTTGGGAATCCCCAAGCTTAGACGCTTGAGTCTTCTTAGAATATGCAGGGGTGAACCACCGGGGCATCCCCAAGCTTAGAGCTTTCACTCTCCTTGATCATATTGTATCATCCTCCTCTCTTGATCCTTGAAAACTTCCTCCACACCAAACTCGAAACAACTCATTAGAGGGTTAGTGTACAATAAAAATTAACATATTCAGAGGTGACACAATCATTATTAACACTTCTGGACATTGCATAAAGCTACTGGAAATTAATGGAACAAAGAAATTCATCCACCATAGCAAAAGAGGCAATACGAAATAAAAGGCAGAATCTGTCAAAACAGAACAGTCCGTAAAGATGGATTTTATTGAGGCACCAGACTTGCTCAAATGAAAATGCTCAAATTGCATGAAAGTTGCGTACATATCTGAGGATCATGTACGTAAATTGGCATATTTTTCTGAGCTACCTACGGAGAGGCAGGTCGAAATTCGTGACAGCAAAGAAATCGCTTTTCGCGCAATAATCCAAATCTAGTATGAACCTTACTATCAAAGACTTTACTTGGCACAAAAATGCACAAAACTAAGATAAGGAGAGGTTGCTACAGTAGTAAACAACTTCCAAGACTCAAATATAAAATAAAACTACTGTAGTAAAAACATGGGTTGTCTTCCATAAGCGCTTTTCTTTAACGTCTTTCAGCTAGGCGCAGAAAGTGTATATCAAGTATTATCAAGAGATGAAGCATTGACATCATTACCAGGGGTGTTGGGAGTTTTCTCAACCATGCATAGTATGTTGGGTACATAAGTTTCAGCGGCTCCCTTTTCATTAGTCTTGGGCTTGCTGCTCTCATCAAACAAATTTTCAGGAACAAGCCAAGCATAGTTATTTTCTAGCGCTTCATTCATCGCTAGGAGCTTACATGGTATTGGTGCTTTGATCTCCCCACCATCATTAATATTATTAGTGTACCTTACTCTCTCCATGTCCATCTTTTCAAGGATACTAACAAAATTGGTATAAGAACCAAGCATCTTATATTTAATAAACACCTTTCTAGCCTCTCTTGCTATACCACCAAATTCTCTAAGAAGGGTTTCTAAAACAAAATCTTTCTTTTCCCCTTCTTCCATATCACCGAGTGTAAGAAACATGTGTTGGATTATAGGATTGAGATTAACAAATTTAGTTTCCAACATGCGAACTAAAGCAACAGCAGCAATTTCATAAGTAGGAGCAAGTTCTACCAAGTGTCTATCTTCAAAATCTTCAACGGTACTAACATGATTGAAAAATTCTTCTATATTATTTCTCCCAATTATAGACCCACGTCCTACCGGTATGTCTTTTACGGTAAAATTAAAAGCAAACATGTTGAAAGAAGTAAAGCAAATAATTAACTAAATTTTTTGTGTTTTTGATATAGTGTGCAAGACAGTAAATAAAGTAAAGCTAGCAACTAATTTTTTTGTGTTTTGATATAAGTGCAGCAAACAAAGTAGTAAATAAAATAAAGCAAGACAAAAACAAAGTAAAGAGATTGGATTGTGGAGACTCCCATTGCAGCGTGTCTTGATCTCCCCGGCAACGGCGCCAGAAAAAGAGCTTGATACGCGTACAACACGCGTCCGTTGGGAACCCCAAGAGGAAGGTGTGATGCGTATGGCGGCAAGTTTTCCCTCAGAAAGAAACCAAGGTTTATCGAACCAGGAGGAGCCAAGAAGCACATTGAAGGTTGATGGCGGCGGGATGTAGTGCGTCGCAACACCAGAGATTCCGGCGCCAACGTGGAACCTGCACAACACAACCAAAGTACTTTGCCCCAACGAAACGGTGAGGTTGTCAATCTCACCGGCTTGCTGTAACAAAGGATTAGATGTATAGTGTGGATGATGATTATTTGCGAGAAAACGAGTAAAGAACAATAGCAGACAGATTTGTATTTCGGATGTAAAGAATGGACCGGGGTCCACAGGTTCACTAGAGGTGTCTCTCCCATAAGATAAATAGCATGTTGGGTGAACAAATTACGAGTCGGGCAATTGACAAATAAAGAGAGCATGAAAATGCACATACATGATATGATGAATATTGTGAGATTAAATTGGGCATTACGACAAAGTACATAGACCGCTATCCGACATGCATCTATGCCTAAAAAGTCCACCTTCGAGGTTATCATCCGAACCCCTTCCAGGTATTAAGTTGCAAACAACGAGACAATTGCATTAAGTATGGTGCGTAATGTAATCAATAACTACATCCTCGGACATAGCATCAATGTTTTATCCCTAGTGGCAACAGCGACATCCACAACCTTAGAACTTTACATCCATTGTCCCGGATTTAATGGAGGCATGAACCCACTATCGAGCATAAATACTCCCTCTTGGAGTTAAGAGTAAAAACTTGGCCAGAGCCTCTACTAATAACGGAGAGCATGTAAGATCATAAAGAACACATAGGTAATAGATTGATAATCAACATAACATAGTATTCTCTATCCATCGGATCCCAACAAACACAACATATAGCATTACAGATAGATGATCTTGATCATGTTAGGCAGCTCACAAGATCCGACAATGAAGCACATAAGGAGAAGACAACCATCTAGCTACCTGCTATGAACCCATAGTCCAGGGGTGAACTACTCACTCATCACTCCGGGAGGCGACCATGGCGGTGAAGAGTCCTCCGGGAGATGAATCCCCTCTCCGGCAGGGTGCCGGAGGTGATCTCCGAATCCCCCGAGATGGGATTGGCGGCGGCGGCGTCACAGTAAGGTTTTCCGTATCGTGGCTCTCGGTACTGGGGGTTTCGCGACGAAGGCTTTAAGTAGGCGGAAGGGCAACACGGGGGGGCCACACGAGGGCCCCACACGCTAGGGCCGCGCAGCCAAGAGCCAGGCCACGCCACCCTGTTGTGGCGGCGCCTCGTGGCCCCACTTCCTTTCCCCCTCGGTCTTCTGGAAGCTTCGTGCAAAAATAGGACCCTGGGCGTTGATTTCGTCCAATTCCGAGAATATTTCCTTTGTAGGATTTCTGAAACCAAAAACAGCAGAAAACAACAAGCTGGCTCTTCGGCATCTCGTTAATAGGTTAGTGCCGGAAAATGCATAAATACGACATATAATGTGTATAAAACATGTAGATATCATCAATAATGTGGCATGGAACATAAGAAATTATCGATACGTCGGAGACGTATCAATCATCGATGACATGTCCTTT
>NC_061511.1:118855883-118949902 GCF_022539505.1 Lolium rigidum
TTCTTTATCCCTCGACTCCCCCTTATATAGGAGGCGGAGCCGAGGGATTCGTATTTGTAAAAGTTACAGAGTCCGGGAAGGTTTATAACTCCTCCCGCAAGATTACAAATAATGCTTCCTATTACAACTCTAGCTTTCCTTAACAATATCTTGGGCTTCCGAATCTTCTTATTCTTCGGGTAGTGGGCCTTCAGTAAACCCCGGGTACTATCTTCGGCAGGCCCATTTGGGATGCCTATGTCACCGGGACAACATAGACAACAGATAATGGACTCCTCTTTACTGCATAAGCATGTAGCAACAATTAATGTTCTCATATGAGATTAAGGATATATGTCCAAAACTGAAACTTCCACCATGGATCATGGCTTTAGTTAGCGGCCCAATGTTCTTCTCTAACATTATGCATGCTCTAACCATTAAATGAGTGGTAAATCTCCCTTACTTCAGACAAGACGAACATGCATAGCAACTCACATGATATTCAACAAAGAGTAGTTGATGGCGTCCCCAGGAACATGGTTATCGCACAACAAGCAACTTAATAAGAGATAAAGTGCATAAGTACATATTCAATACCACAATAGTTTTTAAGTTATTTGTCCCATGAGCTATATATTGCAAAGGTAAAGAATGGAAATTTTAAAGGTAGCACTCAAGCAATTTACTTTGGAATGGCGGAGAAATACCATGTAGTAGGTAGGTATGGTGGACACAAATGGCATAGTGGTTGGCTCAAGGATTTTGGATGCATGAGAAGTATTCCCTCTCGATACAAGGTTTAGGCTAGCAAGTTTATTTGAAACAAACACAAGGATGAACCGGTGCAGCAAAACTCACATAAAAGACATATTGTAAACATTATAAGACTCTACACCGTCTTCCTTGTTGTTCAAACTCAATACTAGAAATTATCTAGACTTTAGAGGGACCAATTATGCAAACCAAATTTTAGCAAGCTCTATGTGTTTCTTCATTAATAGGTGCAAAGTATATGATGCAAGAGCTTAAACATGAGCACAACAATTGCCAAGTATCAAATTATTCAAGACATTTTAGAATTACTACATGTAGCATTTCCCGATTCCAACCATATAACAATTTAACGAAGAAGATTCAACCTTCGCCATGAATACTATGAGTAAAGCCTAAGGACATATTTGTCCATATGCAACAGACGGAGCGTGTCTCTCTCCCACACAATGAATGCTAGGATCCATTTTATTCAAACAAAACAAAAACAAAAACAAACCGACGCTCCAAGCAAAGCACATAAGATGTGATGGAATAAAAATATAGTTTCGGGGAGGAACCTGATAATGTTGTCGATGAAGAAGGGGATGCCTTGGGCATCCCCAAGCTTAGACGCTTGAGTCTTCTTGAAATATGCAGGGGTGAACCACCGGGGCATCCCCAAGCTTAGAGCTTTCACTCTCCTTGATCATATTGTATCATCCTCCTCTCTTGATCCTTGAAAACTTCCTCCACACCAAACTCAAAAACAACTCATTAGAGGGTTAGTGCGCAATTAAAATTTACATGTTCAGAGGTGACATAATCATTCTTAACACTTCTGGACATTGCACAAAGCTACTGAAAGTCAATGGAATAGAAAAATCCATCAAGCATAGCAAAACAGGCAATGCGAAATAAAAGGCAGAATCTGTCAAAACAGAACAGTTCGTAAGGACGAATTTTATTGAGGCACCAGATTTTCTCAGATGAAAATGCTCAAATTTAATGAAAGTTGCGTACATATCTGAGGATCACTCACGTAAATTGGCATAATTTTCTGAGTTACCTACAGAGAATTAGGCCCAGATTCGTGACAGCAAAGAAATCTGTTTCTGCGCACTAATCCAAATCTAGTATGAACCTTACTATCAAAGACTTTACTTGGCACAACAATGCACAAAACTAAGATAAGGAGAGGTTGCTATAGTAGTAAACAACTTCCAAGACTCAAATATAAAATAAAAGTACTGTAGTAAAAACATGGCTTGTCTCCCATAAGCGCTTTTCTTTAACGCCTTTCAGCTAGGCGCAAAAAGTGTATATCAAGTGTTATCAAGAGATGATGCATCGACAGCGGGGTTTGGAGTTTTCTCAACCATACATAGTATTTTGGATACATAGGTTTCAGCGGCTCCCTTTTCATTAGTCTTGGGCTTGCTACTCTCATCAAACAAATTTTCGGGAACAAGCCAAGCATAATTATCATCTAGAGCTTGATGCATCGCTAGGAGCTTACATGGTATTGGTGCTTTAATCTCCCCACCATCATTAACACTATTAGTGTACTTAATTCTATCCATATCCATTTTTTCAAGTGTTCTTTTAAAATCGGTGATCGTACCAAGCCTCTCATGCTTACTAAAAACTTTTCTAGCTTCTTTAGCTATATCTCGCAAATTCTCGCACTAAGACTTTTAGAACAAAATCTCTCTTCTCTCCCCGCTCCATATCAGAAAGTGTAAGAAACATGTGTTGTATCATGGGGTTGAGACTAATAAATCTAGCTTCCATCATGCGTACCAAACAAACAGCGGCATCTTCATAAGTAGGGACAGCTTTTGCAAGGGGTATATCTTTAAGATCTTCATGCATACTAACATGGGTGAAAAATTCTTCTATATTATCTCTTCCAATTATAGACCCTTGTCCCACAGGTATATCTTTTACGATGAAATTAAAAGGAAACATGTTGAAATAAGTAAAGCAAATGCAAGTAACTAATTTTTTTTGTGTTTTTGATATAGAGTGCAAGACAGTAAATAAAGTAAAGCTAGCAACTAATTTTTTTGTGTTTTGATATAAGTGCAGCAAACAAAGTAGTAAATAAAGTAAAGCAAGACAAAAACAAAGTAAAGAGATTGGATTGTGGAGACTCCCCTTGCAGCGTGTCTTGATCTCCCCGGCAACGGCGCCAGAAATTTACTTGCTGGCGTGTAGACGTGGGAGTCAGAAATCTTTGTGGTGTAACTTTTCTTCAGTTCCCCGGGAACGGCGCCAGAAATTTAGCTTGATGACGCGTAAGCACACGCCCGTTGGGAACCCCAAGTGGAAGGTGTGATGCGTACAGCAGCAAGTTTCCCTCAGTAAGAAACCAAGGTTTATCGAACCAGGAGGAGTCAAGAAGCACGTCGAAGGTTGATGGCGGCGGGGTGTAGTGCGGCGCAACACCAGGGATTCCGGCACCAACGTGGAACCCGCACAACACAACCAAAGTACTTTGCCCCAACGAAACAGATGAGGTTGTCAATCTCACCGGCTTGCTATAACAAAGGATTAGATGTATAGTGTGGATGATGATTGTTTGCGTAAAACAATAAAACAAGTATTGCGATAGATTGTATTCGATGTAAAAGAATGGACCGGGGTCCACAGTTCACTAGAGGTGTCTCTCCCATAAGATAAATAGCATGTTGGGTGAACAAATTACAGCTTGGGCAATTGACAAATAGAGAGGGCATGACCATGCACATACATGATATGATGAGTATTGTGAGATTTAATTGGGCATTACGACAAAGTACATATACCGCTATCCAGCATGCATCTATGCCTAAAAAGTCCACCTTCAGGTTATCAGCCGAACCCCTTCCAGTATTAAGTTGCAAACAGCAGACAATTGCATTAAGTATGGTGCGTAATGTAATCAATAACTACATCCTCGGACATAGCATCAATGTTTTATCCCTAGTGGCAACAAGCACATCCACAACTTTAGAACTTTCTCATCATCTGTCCCGGATTTAATGGAGGCATGAACCCACTATCGAGCATAAATACCCCCTCTTGGAGTTAAGAGTAAAAACTTGGCCGGAGCCTCTACTAATAACGGAGAGCATGCAAGATCATAAACAACACATAGGTAATAGATTGATAATCAACATAACATAGTATTCTCTATCCATCGGATCCCAACAAACACAACATATAGCATTACGGATAGATGATCTTGATCATGTTAGGCAGCTCACAAGATCCGACAATGAAGCACATAAGGAGAAGACGACCATCTAGCTACTGCTATGGACCCATAGTCCAGGGGTGAACTACTCACTCATCACTCCGGAGGCGACCATGGCGGTGAAGAGTCCTCCGGGAGATGATTCCCCTCTCCGGCAGGGGGCCGGAGGCGATCTCCTGAATCCCCCGAGATGGGATTGGCGGCGGCGTCTCTGGAAGGTTTTCCGTATCGTGGCTCTCGGTACTGGGGGTTTCGCGACGAAGACCATATGTAGGCGGAAGGGCAGGTAAAGGGGCGTCACGAGGGGCCCACACACCAGGGCCGCGCGGCCAAGGCCCAGGCCGCGCCGCCCTGTTGTGTCGCCACCTCGTGGCCCAACTTCGTAAGTCCTCCGGTCTTCTGGAAGCTTCGTGGAAAAATAGGCCCCTGGGCGTTGATTTCGTCCAATTCCGAGAATATTTTCTTACTAGGAGATCTGAAACCAAAAACAGCAGAAAAGAGCAACTGGCTCTTCGGCATCTCGTTAATAGGTTAGTGCCGGAAAATGCATAAATATGACATAAAGTATGCATAAAACATGTAGATATCATCAATAATGTGGCATGGAACATAAGAAATTATCGATACGTCGGAGACGTATCACACTCACAAATCATCATGTCCACTAGTGGGATCATGGCATCATCAACACCTTCGTTGTTACATTTGTTGTCCGACTCATTTGAAGTAGGTGTTGTGGAAGTAGTAGGATCCATGTGGTCGACATCTTTGAGTTGTTGTAAGCATGGTGTGATATCATCATCTTCATGCAACCTTTACATCTTCTTGTCCGTGATCGGCGTCTCGTCATCCAAGGAACCTATTGCAACATGAGAAAACACACTAGAGGTAGAGGTTAAGTTGTTAGAATGTGAAATGGCCTCCATGGACCTATCAACTATCTCTCTCAATCACTCAGTGTATCACTCATGTCCTACAAAAGGAAGCACTCAATCTCACATACGGGGTGGGAGTCACTCAACTCACTATCACTCTCGCTCAAGTGGGCTGAGTGGCTCTCATGCTCACATGGGATTGGTACCATATCGTCATTCAAGCATATAGGAGTAGGCTCGATTTTCTCATCTCCATGCGCCTCCATTGGTGAAGGGATCATCCCATGCTCACTATTCTCAACACCATTCGCCTCCTTGGTTGAAGGGAAAATCCCATGCTCAACCTTCTCAACTCCATCGCCTCCCATGTTGACACCATTTGATGGCGCTATGGTGTTGTTGAGAGATAGGCTCGAATCAATGTCACTCTTGACTTGGCCTTCTCGTGCTCCATCTTGAAGTGTGGTCTTCATAGTCGTCATCTTGTCCATTTCCTTGCACCATTCTTTGAACACGATGGTATCTTGAAGTGTCATGTTGGCGAATTTGGCATCTAATTCTGCGAAGTAGAGCTTGTGGGCTTGTGGTGTGTTGCATTCCCATGTCATGTGCTTGTTGGATGTGCACACATCACAATGGAGATTGGGGCATTCCCAACGATTGTGAACGTCTTGTGTGAAATTGAGGCATTGGGAGCTACATGGTCTTGGTGGACAAATCAGTGTCATGTTGGCATAATGATGGGTATACCGTCCTTCATCTTGAAGTGTAGACTCCATGGTCTTCATCTTGGGGCTTTAGCTTCATGTAGGCGCCCTTGTGGTGGTGGCGGTAGGAGAGGGAAGCACCATGAGATGTGGTTCCTCTTTATTTGCACTTGCCACTGATGGCGTGTGATGCACACGTCCATTGGGAACCCCAAGAGGAAGGTGTGATGCGCACAGCAGCAAGTTTTTCCCTCAGTAAGAAACCAAGGTTATCGAACCAGTAGGAGATGAAGGCCACGTGAAGGTTGTTGGTGAAGGAGTGTAGTGCGGCGCAACACCAGGGATTCCGTCGCCAACGTGGAACCTGAACAACACAATCCAAATACTTTGCCCCAACTTAACAGTGAGGTTGTCAATCTCACCGGCTTGTTGTAAACAAAGGATTAAACGTATGGTGTGGAGAATGATGTTTGCTTGCAAAGAACAACAGAGAACAATGATTGCAGTAGATCGTATTTCAGATGTAAAAGAATGGACCGGGGTCCATAGTTCACTAGTGGTGTCTCTCCAATAAGATAAATAGCATGTTGGGTGAACAAATTACAGTTGGGCAATTGACAAATAGAGAGGGCATAACAATGAACATACATATCATGATGACTACTATGAGTTTTACTTAGGGCATTACGACAAAGAACATAGACCGCTATCCAGCATGCATCTATGCCTAAAAAGTCCACCTTCGGGTTAACATCCGCACCCCTTCTAGTATTAAGTTGCAAACAACAGACAATTGCATTAAGTACTGTGCGTAATGTAAACAAATACAAATATCCTTAGACAAAGCATTGTTGTTTTATCCCTAGTGGCAACAGCACATCCACAACCTTAGGGGTTGTTGTCACTCCCCCAGATTCAATGGAGACATGAACCCACTATCGAGCATAAATACTCCCTCTTGGAGTCACAAGTATCAACTTGGCCAGAGCCTCTACTAGCAACGGAGAGCATGCAAGATCATAAATAACACATATATGATAGATTGATAATCAACTTGACATAGTATTCCATATTCATCGAATCCCAACAAACACAACATGTAGCATTACAAATAGATGATCTTGATCATGATAGGCAGCTCACAAGATCTAAACATGATAGCACAAGAGGAGAAGACAACCATCTAGCTACTGCTATGGACCCATAGTCCAAGGATGAACTACTCACGCATCTGTCCGGAGGCGGGCATGGTGATGTAGAGCCCTCCGGTGATGATTCCCCTCTCCGGCAGGGTGCCGGAGGCGATCTCCAGAATCCCCCAAGATGGGATTGACGGTGGCGGCGTCTCAGTAACTTTTCTCGTATCGTGGCTCTCGGTACTAGGGTTTTCGCGACGGAGAGATTATATAGGCGAAGGGGCAGAGTCGGGGGACGCTCGAGGGGCCCACCCCATAAGGCGGCGCGGCCAAGGGTGGGGCCTCGCCCCCCTATGGTGTGGCCGCCTCGTCGCCCCTCTCCATCTCCTCTTCGGTGTTCTGGAAGGCTCCGTGGAAAATAAGACCGTGGGCTTTTGTTTCGTCCAATTCCGAGAATATTTCCTGTGTAGGATTTCTGATACCAAAAACAGCAGAAAATAGGAACTGGCGCTTCGGCATCTTGTTAATAGGTTAGTGCCGGAAAATGCATCAAAATGATATAAAGTGTATGTAAAACATGTGAGTATTGTCATAAAACTAGCATGGAACATAAGAAATTATAGATACGTTTGAGATGTATCAAGCATCCCCAAGCTTAGTTCCTACTCGCCCTCGAGTAGGTAAACGATAACAAGGATAATTTCTGAAGTGACATGCTACTATCATAATCTTGATCAATACTATTGTAAAGCATATGAGATGAATGAAGTGATTCAAAGCAATGGTAAAGATAATGACTAAACAACTGAATCATATAGCAAAGACTTTTCATGAATAGTACTTTCAAGACAAGTGATGTCTACGGGTGCCTCGACAAATTTTGCCTCAAGCTGAACCCAACGAAGTGCTCTTTCGGCGTTCCAGCAGGAGAACTTCTTGGGTTCTTAGTTTCGGCACGAGGGATTGAAGCAAATCCCGACAAAATACAAGCCATCGTAACAATGAGGAAGCCAACAAAGTTGAAAGAAATACAACAATTAACTGGGCGAGTCGCAGCTTTAAGCAGATTCGTCGCCAGGCTGGGAGAAAAAGCATTACCGTTCTATGCTTTGATAAAGCAAGGGGAGAAATTCCAGTGGAACAAAGAAGCCGATAGAGCTTTCGAGGATCTGAAACGCACAATCTCGACACCACCAGTCTTGGTGGCGCCGAAGGAAAAGGAACCTCTCCTGCTGTACATCGCAGCCACACCCCAGGTGGTTAGCACGGTACTAGTTGTCGAAAGAGAAGAAGAAGGAAAACTCCATGGAGTGCAAAGGCCGGTATATTTCATTAGTGAAGTTCTATCGCCTTCCAAACAGCGGTACCCGAAGTACCAGAAACTAGCATATGGAGTGATTACAATAGCAAGAAAGTTGCGTCACTATTTTTCGGCACACCCAATAATAGTAGTCAATGAAGCACCTCTTTCAAATATACTGAACAATCCAGAAGCTACAGGGTGTGTCTCACTTTGGGGAATAGAACTTTCCCCTCGGGACATCATGTATGAAAAAAGAAAGGCAATCAAGTCGCAAGTCTTGCCAGATTTCATCGCAGAGTGGATGGAGCTGCAAAACACGGGACCCCCAGATTTGTCGAGAACTTGGACCATGAACTTTGATGGATCCAAGAGAGTAGAAGGAGCTGGCGCAGGAGTGATACTTATATCACCTGAAGGCGACAAGTTAAAATACGTCCTACGGATGACATTCCCAAATGCATCCAATAATGAAGCAGAATACGAAGCCCTCATACACGGGATGAAGATGGCGAAAGCTTGCGGCGCAACTCGACTAAAAATCTTTGGCGACTCACAATTGGTGGCTCAGCAAGTTATGAACCAATGTGATGCAGTCAATGATAGCATGATAGCATACAAGGAGATGTACAATGAGCTTGAGAAGCTGTTTGATGGATGCGAGGTAAATCACATCAGTAGATTGAGTAATGATGAAGCCGACGTTCTCGCAAACATCGGGTCGCAGTGCCTTCCAATACCGCCAGGTGTATTTTGGGAAGAAATAGTGGAGAGATCCACAAAGCCGAAGAAGGCGCAGAAAAAAGCAAAGGGAGAAAAAACTTCGGCACCTCTCAAAGAAGCCGTGGAGGACGAAGAGGACCAAGAGCTTGTGATGATGGTAGAAGTTCCTTGGATGCAAGCGTACATATCGTATATCCTCAGGAAGGAAATACCCGACGATCCAGTTGCGGCAAGGCGAATTATTCGACGATCCAAAGCTTTCACAGTGGTCAAAGGGGAGTTATACAAGCGAAGTATTTCAGGCGTCTTGCAAAGGTGCGTCACACCCGAAGAAGGAAGAATAATCCTAAAGGATGTGCATGAAGGAATATGTGGTCACCATGCAAGCAGTCGAGCTATTGCAGCCAAGGTTTTTCGGGCAGGATTTTACTGGTTGACAGCAATCGAGGATGCAAAAGAGATAGTACGAACCTGCGACGCGTGCCAGAGATTCGCCGCAAAACCTCACTCTCCGACAGCGGAGCCGATGCCAATACCATTGTCGTGGCCCTTTGCCCAATGGGGACTCGACATGGTAGGCAAGTTGCACAAAGCTTCGCCGGGAGGATATGAGTACCTGTTGGTTGTCTGTCGACAAATTCACCAAGTGGGTAGAAGCGAAGCCAATAAATTCACCGAGATGCGAGCATCGGCAATAAAGTTTGTGAAAGGCCTCGTTTTCGGTTCGGAGTGCCTCATAGCATTGTCACAGACAACGGCACTAACTTTACAGCTAAGGAGTTCAAGGCATATTGCGCAGAAGTAGGCATTAAACTGCACTTCGCGTCAGTAGGACATCCGCAAACCAATGGCCAAGTCGAAAAAGCCAATGGTATCATCTGCAACGGCATTAAAAAACGTCTGCTAGGACCGCTTGAAAAGGCTCGACATACCTGGCCAGAAGAATTGCCAAGTGTTTTGTGGAGCATCCGAACAACACCAAATACGGCGACACAAGAAACTCCGTTTTCCTCGTCCACGGAGCCGAAGCAGTATTACCAATTGAAATAGAGCACGACTCTCTAAGAGTAACAGAGTATGACGAGGAAACATCACGAAAAGCTCGGGAGGATGATATGGATGCACTCGACGAAGCTCGAGATGAAGTACTATCACGAGTTACCAAGTACCAGCAAGACCTGAAGAATTACCACAGTCGACGATTGCGGCCCAGATCTTTCCAGATGGGCGATTTGGTCTTACGGCTCAACCAGCAAAGTACCGAGAAGCTCGAGTCACCATGGTTGGGACCTTACGTCGTCACGGAAGTCATCGACGGAGGAGCATACAGGATCAAGGACAAGAAGACAGGGGTTCCCGAGAAAAACCCCTGGAACGTGGCGCAGCTCAGGCGGTTCTACGCTTAGAGTCGAAATATAGTCCTCCTCTGTAAAAATACAATGTACTGAAACGCCCGCGAGTTTTCACACGCACTCTTTTCCTTTTCGGGGCACCGAGTGGGGCCGGAAAGGTTTTTAATGAGGCGGGCTCGCGGTGCTGCAATATAATAAAGATAGTGGAGATATACATTTTATTTTTCGACACGCTCGGGGGCTCAATGCCTTCAAGTTACAAAATAAATACAATATAGATAAACTAGACTTACCGAAATATTTTGCCTTGGTACGAGAATACCTCGCCAAATAGAACATCGGAAGCTAACAACTATAAATATAGTGTACTCGTCAATATTTTATTGCTTTGGTCTAAAAACCTCGCAACAAAAATATAGGACGTCACCACCAAGACACTCGGGGGCTCGTGCCCATCGACAGCAAAATATATATATCTTCTCGCAATAAAAGAAAAATCTTCGGGATAACAAAACAGCATAAGCTCCTGCCAAAGGCTCGGGGGCTCAACGGTCAAAAATAGAAACAATACATAAGTACAGAGTTGACGGCTTTACAATATAGATCATGTTTACAAAGATGTATCAACAGTGAAATTACAGCAAGAACAAGGAAGAACCCTTAATGGATACCTAGCACATGGTCTATGGTTATTCGTTCATTGGAAGGGCGAGTACTATGCTCAGCATAGCTACCCTTCACAAAGAACTCAGCGTCCATCCGAAGAAGTTCATCCATCATATCTTCGGCCACAGGAGTCACCAGATCATCGATCTTGCTCATATTTCTTTTCCTCTTCGACATTTTAGCCAAGCACGTGGGAACAATTTGATTCAGGGGCAATTTTGGATGGCAAATCTTTATCATCATCATAGCAAATCTTGCGCCAGCAGAAAGTTGAGCCCGCACAAAGCCATGGATTCGAGGAGCATCTTGAAAATTTTCCATTAATGCATGAAGAGTTTCTGGCATCTTGTCGCGAGGAAACATGGTTCCATAAACTAAAAATAAAGTCTTCGTACAGAAGTCTAAGAAGTCACGGACCTGAGCCGCGCGATCTTGGAATCGGACAATCTGGCGGGTACGCTCAGGAGTAACCCAAAAGTTAGAACCATGTTGTGCAGCCAGTCTGAGCAGAACATTGGCTCGAGCTTCAACACGTTGATCTTCGGCAGCAGTATCCAAAAATGAGCCTGGTACAGCAAACAAATTGTCAAGGAAGGAAAAATAGCAAAGAACAACATCCAGCATGGTTATGAACAGGAAACATACCTGTCATGTCCAGGCTGGCGTCAATCATTAGCTGAAGCATATAATTTTCTCGAGAAGAAGCTTCGGTAGCCTCAGCAACAACAACATCCTTTGCAGCAATGGCTTCTTTTGCTTGTTGAAGAGCAATATTTTCCCTATCGGATGCTTGTCGAGATTGTTCCATCATCGCAAGAGTTTGTTTCTTCATGGATTGGAGTTGTTGGCGCAGTTCTTGCAAATCTTGCGACAAATGTTGTCTTGAAGAACCTTCGACGAGGTTATCGTTGACTAGTGTTTTCTTCGAGAAGGAAGAAGCAGGAGAAGTATCGGCAGAATAAGGTTTGGCAGAGTAGTTATCAAATACCAACTGGAAAAGAAAATTCCAATATCAAAGGATGGCACAAGACAGAATTCCATTGATCTTCAAGAAATTTACATGGATATTACAAAGAAGTTCTTCAAAAGGACTACTAAGATAATTGTCGCCAAAGCTAATATGGCGACAATAGCTAAAGAAACAGAGAAAATAAAAAGAAGGGGCATTCAACTAGACCTCCGGCTTTGATGAGCTAGGAGTCGAAGATGGCTTGATCCCGAGATAAGACAGGATTTTCTTCGTGTTGGGCTTTGCTGCCTTGATCAACGATCGCCATTTTGTCTGTTCTATCTATTCTGTGTCGCCTACTTTCGCCCAGTCGATAGTTTGTTGGCTATCAGCGACCAAGGCAACACTGCTTTCGACAGCAATCTTCATGTTCTCCTGGCGCATCTTCAGTCCAAGATTTTCTGATGGATTGAAGTCCTTGGCAAGAGCAAGGAAAGTCTTGGGTTCCGTTTTCTTCGGGAAGAAAAAGGGGAACAGCCGTGACAATCCTGCGTCAGCTTGTTCAATGCCTTCTCGAACTTCGGTTCCATGAAACTCAAGAACAGAGAGCGCATCAAGAAGGGGATCGTTGTCAGGATCTTCAAGCTCGAATTCTTGGTTTGTTTTACCTGTCGCAAAAATATATGATGATCGACAGAAAGTAAAGAACAAAATAAAAAAAAGAGAGAGAGCAGGTCTAAGAAAAATAGAAGGGATCGACAAAAATTACCGACAAAGCGCCGGTTCTGCGCGTTCAAGCGCTTGATGATTGCCTTTTCACGAGTAGCCTGCGCGGCTTTGTGCTCGTTCAAAGCAGTTTCGGCATCATCAAGTCTTTTTTTAAGATCCTTGACACCAGCAGCCTCTGCCTTGGCTTTATCAGCCTCCGCTTTAGCATTGCCAGCATCAAGTTCAGCCTTCTTGCGAGCCGCTTCACTTTGCTCTAAATTCTGAGTAAGCGTGTCGACAAGCTTGTTGGCTTTTGCAAGTTTTTCTGCCAAATAGTCAAGGATCGTCAAAATTGCAACAAAATAGGAGCAAGAAGTTATAAATAAGAAGCCAGAAAAGAATTATTACCTTCAGTCTTGCTGGCATACTCACGGTACCCAATGAATTGGGCACCGATGCGAATAGGTTCTTTGATCATAGGCTGTCAAAGAAGAATAAAGAAAGAAAATGTCGGTATGGGAAATTTATGATGGCATAAAGAAGTAAACAGAGGAAATATAGACAGTGACAAGAAAAATAGGAACTTACATCATCCAAGAGGGGGTTAGAGGAGCTACTCAATTGGAGGGTAGGCTCCGGGATTGTTTCAATCCTCGTCCTTTTTGGTGAAGGGACAAGGGGGCTTGAAGGAGGAGTAGGAGCGCCGACGTTTTGTTGAGGAGGCGAGGATTCCTCACCTTCAACTGGCGTCTCCGAAACAATTAGAGTATGTGATGTGCTCGTTCGAGCAGCCACATCAAAAGCTGGTACTTCTTCCTCATCATCACTGCGATTAAATGTTGGCAGCATAAAAAGCAAGATAGACAAAAATCTTCGAGTGCAAAAAATAAATAAAAAAAAGAAAAAAAGTGACTTACGAACTGATGAGGGACTCAAGGTATGGGTCATAAGCTGCCTTCTGGCGTGAAGGAACAGCTTCTTCGGCTTTGGAGGTGCCGGAATCTTCGACATCATTCCTTTTCCTCTTGTGCTTTGGAGAAACAGCAGGAGGAGGAGATTGTGCCGATGCAGTGCCTTCAGAAGACCCCGCAGATTTGTGAGAATCTGCGGGTTCATTTATAAAAGAGGGGGCATCTTGGTTGTCGTCGGTGACAACGGCCCTTTCCTCGACTTCTCCACCTTCAGGAAGGGGAGGAAGCGAGACAAGATTTGGATGGTTCTGTACAAAAACAGGGGAAGATGTCAAAAAAGGAGTTACAAAAGATAGTGAGGCAATAACAAATCAATCGACAAAGTTTACCTTGGGAAGCGCATTGGTGGCGCTGTATGGCTTTACACGACAAGAAGAAGGGATAAGATCTTTTTTGCTGAGAGAGGAGATTTTTCGGACAAGTTTCTCTAAGTCCTTGACCTCCAAATCCGCTGACAACCGATCTGCGTCCTTGTCGCCAGCATACTTCCAGAGAGGGTATTTGCGAGCCTGAAGAGGCTGCACTCTAGCTCTAAGAAAATACGCTGTGATTTGGATACCTAACAACTCTTTGCCGCGAGTATTTTGCAACTCACGGATGCGAGTCATCAAGGCCTCTGTCGATGTTTTTTCTACCTCGGTAGCCTCTGCATCCCAGGAGCGGCGGCGAAGGATTTTCTCGGCACCATCGAAAGGAGGGATATTATCTTCAGCACATCCATGGTTTTCCTCCTGAATGTACAACCACTTCTTGCGCCACCCTTGAACTGGGTCAGGGAGTTTGACGTCGAAATATTCGACTGTAGGGCGAACAGAAATAACAACGCCGCCTATATTATAGGCGACATTGGGAGAGCCATTGCGGCGACAAAAGAAAATGCGCTTCCATAGCGCCCAGTTAGGCTGGACGCCAAGGAAGGCCTCACAGAGGGTGATGAAAATGGAGATATGGAGGATAGAATTGGGCGTGAGGTGGTGAAGTTGAAGGCCATAAACAAAAAGCAATCCGCGGAGGAAAGGATGAATGGGGGCGGAAAGACCGCGGATGAGATGATCGATGAAACTTACCCGATACCCCATTGGAGGAGTTGGGTAGCTTTCTTCACTAGGCAAGCACAGCGCCTTGGGCTTCTTGCTAATCCCTAGCTTCTTCAAAAGATTGATGTCCTGGGTGGAAATTTTGGACCTTTCCCACTCCGCGCTTCCCAGATCTGCGGCAGCCATTGACGATTCAGGCGTGCTGTGCTTGATCAACCGACGCGGTGGCATCAACAATGGCGCGGGAATGCAGCTTGGAGAAGATGAGCTTAGGAAGTTGTGGGGCGCAGGAGGAGGTTTTGCAGAGGAGAGCAGGAGAACGGCGCGAGCGGAAGTGCTCGAGGAAGAAGAAGGAGATCTTATATAGAGGTGCGGCGAAGCGGCGGACCGTAGGATGGAAAAAGTGTGCGACAGATGATAACCACGTGGAAGCAAGGGTAAAAAAGTATTTTTACACTGGAGAGGTTACGGTACGTGCGCCAGGAAAAGCGGAGAACGTGTGTCCCCCACTTACACGACGTGTCAAGATAATGGATAATTTGGGCCCGCAGGGCAGCGGGACAAAACTTCTCGCGATTTTTGGACTTACAATCGTGGCTATCGTCAGCAATAACGTCACCTTGGCAGAAAGAAAAATTCGACTCAACAGCTGCATCAAAGGGCGACAAGCAAAAATATTGGAGAGCCTTTGATCAAATACAAGTTTTTGGTCAAATGCTCGGGGGCTACTTTGAAAAAATGAAAAGACCACGAAAGAACAAAATAGAAATGTAGTGAGCCTATGATCAAATAAAGATATTTGTTCATAGCCTCGGGGGCTACTCCCATCGGGAGCGCTGTTCGCGCACCCGAGAAATTATAAAACTTCGGGAGAGAAAGAAAATATAGCGGCATAAGGCGTGGAGCCTACAACCAAGTACAAGTCCTTGGCTGTAGCCTCGGGGGCTACTCCCATCGGGAACGCTGTTCGCGTGCCCGATGAAATTATAAAAAAAGAAAGAAAGAATGAAAAGAAGAAACATAGAAAGGCAAAAAATTATATTTCGAGTTATAAATAACTCTGCATATACTCCCATCGGGAAAGCAATATAAGTCATCTTTGACTCAATAAAATGTGCCATTCCAACAGCCGAATAAGCACTCGACAATATATTCTCAGAACGCCAAAGTTGCGATCAATTTCGAATGCCGCAAAACTTTGCGAAGGTAAGACCCTGGATCCGTTACGTGAGGCGTGGCGCCGTCTCCGACGTCGGTTTGCTACTTTTATCCGTATCAACAGATACGAAGAAAAATCCTAACGGACGCGTTAGGTACCCGATAAATATGACTGGGACTCGACAGAATGGTAAGACCTTAAGCGGCGCATGTCGAAGTTTACACCAGTATCCCGAGATCATGTCCAGGGACGTGATTTTGAAGTAGGTTTTTGCGGATTGCCACTAGAGCAGTTAACTAGTACTTGATCCGTCAGATGAACTAGGCCCAATTACCATTATCCCTGTACAATATAGAAATTTATTTGAAGAAATATAGAAAGGTTTTGAGTTGTCGAGTAAAAATAAACAGCGGAGATTTTCCCTGACTCTGCGATTCAAGCAAAATCTCGGGGGCTACTGACATAGGCATCCCCAATGGGCCTGCTGAAGATAGTACCCGGGGTTTACTGAAGGCCCACTACCCGAAGAATAAGAAGATTCGGAAGCCCAAGATATTGTTAAGGAAAGCTAGAGTTGTAATAGGAAGCATTGTTTGTAATCTTGTGGGAGGAGTTAGAAACCTTCTCGGACTCTGTAACTTGTACAATACGAATCCCTCGGCTCCACCTCCTATATAAGGGGGAGTCGAGGGACAAAGAAAGCATCGAATCATTGTTTCTCAAACCCTAGTTTCATAATCGTCGAGTACTTTTCGGCTGAAACCTTCGAGATCTACTTGCCGTCTACTTCCAACTAAACCCTAGTCTACAAGTCGTAGGCATTGATAAGTTAATACCTTGTCAACGGGTGCTTCTATTCTTGTAGACAGTGTTGGGTCTCCAAGAGCAGAGGTTTGTAGAACAGCAGCAAGTTTCCCTTAAGTGGATCACCCAAGGTTTATCGAACTCAGGGAGGAAGAGGTCAAAGATATCCCTCTCAAGCAACCCTACAATCACGATACAAGAAGTCTCTTGTGTCCCAAACACACCTAATACACTTGTCAGATGTATAGGTGCACTAGTTCGGCGAAGAGATAGTGAAATACAAGTAATATGGATGGATATGAGTGGTAATAACAATCTGAATAAAATATGGCAGCAAGTAAACATGCAACAGAACAGTAAGTAAACGGAGTTTCGATGCTTAGAGACAAGGCCTAGGGATCATACTTTCACTAGTGGACACTCTCAACATTGATCACATAATAAAACCACTCTACACTCTCTTGTTGGATGATGAACACCACTAATTGCGTAGGGCTACAAGAGCACCTCAATGCCGGAGTTAACAAGCTCCACAACATTCAATGTTCATATTTAAATAACCTTAGAGTGCATGATAGATCATTGCAATTACACCAAGTACTAACATAGCATGCACACTCGTCACCATCACACTATGAAGGAGGAATAGATCACATCAATACTATCATAGCAATAATTAACTTCATAATCTACAAGAGATTACAATCATAACCTACGCCAAGTACTACATGATGCACACACTGTCACCTTTACACCATGGAGGAGGAATAGAGTACTTTAATAACATCACTAGAGTAACACATAGATGAATAGTGATACAAAACTCATATGAATCTCAATCATGTAAGGCAGCTCATGAGATCATTGTATTGAAGTACATAGGAGAGAGATTAACCACATAGCTACCGGTACAACCCTTAGCCTCGATGGAGAACTACTCCCTCCTCATGGGAGACAGCAGCGGTGATGGAGATGGCGGTGGTGTCGATGGAGATGCCTTCCGGGGCACTTCCCCGTCCCGGCGGCGTGCCGGGAACGAGAGACTCCCGTCCCCCGCATCTTGGCTTCGCGATGGCGGCGGCTCGGGAAGGTTTCTCGTACCGTGGCTTTTTTGTATCGAGGTTTTAGGTCGTGGACCTTTAAATAGGCGAAGAGGCGGAGTCGGAGGGCCGACGAGGCGGTGACACAATAGGGGCGCGGCCCGGGCCCCGGCCGCGCCACCCCGTCATCCGGTGGCCCCGTGGCCCCCCTCTCGCCGGCTCTCGGGTGTTCCGGAAGCTTCGTGGAAAAATAGGATGCTGGGCATTGATTTCGTCCGATTCCGAGAATATTTCCTTACTAGGATTTCTGAAACCAAAAACAGCAGTAAAACAAGCAATCGGCCCTTCGGCATCTCGTCAATAGGTTAGTTCCGGAAAATGCATAATAATGACATATAATGTGTATAAAACATGTGAGTATCATCATAAAAGTAGCATGGAACATAAGAAATTATAGATACGTTTGAGACGTATCAAGCATCCCCAAGCTTAGTTCCTACTCGCCCTCGATTAGGTAAACGATAACAAAGATAATTTCTGAAGTGACATGCTATCATAATCTTGACTATTGTAAAGCATATGAGATGAATGCAGCGATTCGAAGCAATGATGAAGATAATGAGTAAACAAATGAATCATATAGCAAAGACTTTTCATGAATAATACTTTCAAGACAAGTATCAATAAGACTTGCATAAGAGTTACTCATAAAGCAATAAATTCGAAGTAAAGGCATTGAAGCAACACAAAGGAAGATATAAGTTTCAGCGGTTGCTTTCAACTTCAACACGTATATCTCATGGATAATTGTCAACACAAAGTAATATAACAAGTGCAATAAGTAAACATGTAAGAATCAATGCACACAGCTTGATACAAGTGTTTGCTTCTAAGATAGAAGGAATAGGCAAACCGACTCAACAATAAAGTAGAAGATAGGCCCTTCGCAGAGGGAAGCATTGATTACTATATTTGTGCTAGAGCTTTTCATTTTGAAAACAAGAAACAATTTTGTCAACGGTAGTAATAAAGCATATGTGTTATGTATGAGACATCTTATAAGTTGCAAGCCTCATGCATAGTATACTAATAGTGCTCGCACCTTGTCCTAATTAGCTTGGATTAACACGGATTATCATTGCATAGCATATGTTTCAACCAAGTGTCACAAAGGGGTACCTCTATGCCGCCTGTACAAAGGTCCAAGGAGAAAGCTCGCATTGGATTTCTCGCTTTTGATTATTCTCAACTTAGACATCCTTACCGGGACAACATAGACAACAGATAATGGACTCCTCTTTAATGCATAAGCATTCAACAACAGTTAATATTCTCATAAGAGATTGAGGATTAGTTGTCCAAACTGAAACTTCCACCATGGATCATGGCTTTAGTTATCGGCCCAATGTTCTTCTCTAACAATATGCATACTCAAACCATTTGATCATGAAAATCTCCCTTACTTCAGACAAGACGAACATGCATAGCACCTCACATGATATTCAACAAAGGTAAAAGAGTTGATGGCGTCCCCAGAAACATGGTTACCGCTCAACAAGCAACTTATTAAGAAATAAGACACATAGCTACATATTCTTCACCACAATAGTTTTTAAGCTATTTTCCCATGAGCTATATATTGCAAAGACAAAGGATAGAATTTTTAAAGGTAGCAATCAAGTAATTTACTTTGGAATGGCAGAGAAATACCATGTAGTAGGTAGGTATGGTGGACACAAATGGCATAGTTTTTGGCTCAAGGATTTGGATGCACGAGAAGAATTCCTCTCAATACAAGGCTAGGCTAGCAAGGTTGTTTGAAGCAAACTCAAGTATAAAAGGTGCAGCAAAGTTCACATATGAACATATTTTAACTATTATAAGACTTTACATTGTCTCCTTATTGTTCAAACACCTTAACTAGAAAATATCTAGACTCTAGAGAAACTAATCATGCAAAAAAAATTTTAACAAGCTCTATGTAGTTATTCATTAATGGGTACAAGGTACATGATGCAAGAGCTTAAACATGATCTATATGAGCACAACAATTGCCAAGTATCAAATTATTCAAGACATTAAACCATTTACCACATGCGGCATTTTCTGTTTCCAACCATATAACAATTAACGAAGCAGTTTCAACCTTCGCCATGAACATTAAGAATAAAGCTAAGAACACATGTGTTCATATGAACCAGCGGAGCGTGTCTCTCTCCCACACAACCATGTATTTATTCAGAGAATGAAAAATAACAAAACGAAAATAAAAGCACACAGACGCTCCCAGTAAAGTACATAAGATGTGACCGAATAAAAATATAGTTTCAAGAGAAGAAACCTGATAAATTGTTGATGAAGAAGGGGATGCCTTGGGCATCCCCAAGCTTAGATGCTTGAGTCTTCTTGAAATATGCAGGGATGAACCACGGGGGCATCCCCAAGCTTAGACTTTTCACTCTTCTTGATCATATTGTATCATCCTCCTCTCTTGACCCTTCAAAACTTCCTCCACACCAAACTCGAAACAAACTCATTAGAGGGTTAGTGCATAATTAAAAATTCACATGTTCAGAGGTGACACAATCATTCTTAACACTTCTGGACATTGCCCAAAGCTACTGGAAGTTAATGGAACAAAGAAATCCATCCAACACAACAAAAGAGGCAATGCGAAATAAAAGGCAGAATCTGTCAAAACAGAACAGTCCGTAAAGACGAATTTTATAGAGGCACCAGACTTGCTCAGATGAAAATGCCCAAATTGAATGAAAGTTGCGTACTCCTCTGAGGATCACTCACGTAAATTGGCAGATTTTTCTGAGGTACCTACAGAGAACACTGCCCAAATTCGTGACAGACAGAAATATGTTTCTGCGCAGTAATCCAAATCTAGTATCAACCCTACTATCAAAGACTTTACTTCGCACAACAATGCAGTAAAATAAAGATAAGGAGAGGTTGCTACAGTAGTAACAACTTCCAAGACACAAATATAAAACAAAAGTACTGTAGTAAAATAAACACATGGGTTATCTCCCAAGAAGTTCTTTCTTTATAGCCATTAAGATGGGCTCAGCAGTTTTAATGATGCACTCGCAAGAAATAGTAGTTGAAGCAAAAGAGAGCATCAAAAAGCAAATTGAAAACAAATTTAAGCCTAACCCACTTCCTATGAAAAGGAATCTTGTAAACAAACAAGTCATGTAGGCATAATGCAACAAGCATAGAAAGGTAAAACTAGTGCAGCTTCAAGATTTTCAGCAAAAAGAGAGGTGTCTTAGTAACATGAAAATTTCTACAACCATATTTTCCTCTCTCATAATAATATCCAGTAGCATCATGAGCAAACTCAACAATATAACTATCAAATGAAACATTCTTTTCATGAGTCTCATGCATAAAATTATTACTCTCCACATAAGCATAATCAATTTTACTAGTTGTAGTGGGAGCAAATTCAACAAAGTAGCTATCATTATTATTCTCATCAAGTGTAGGAGGCATAGTATAATCATAATAAAATTCACTCTCCATAGTAGGTGGCACCAAAAGACCACTATCATTATAATCATCATAAATGGGAGGAATATCATAATCAACATAAACTTTCTCCTCAATACCCGGAGGGCTAAAGAGATCATTTTCATCAAAACCGACTTCCCCAAGCTTAGAATTTTCTATATCATTATCAACAATGGTGTTCAAAGCGTTCATACTAATATTACTACCAGCATGCAAATAAGGTTCCATAGGTTTTTTAATTTTCGCATTAAACCATTCATGTCTTGACTCAGGAAATAGTACAAAAAGCTCACAAATGTTTTCCGTTATGCCTTACTAGTGTTTAACAAGAAACAAAAAGATGCAATTGCAGGATCTAAAGGAAATAGCTTCGAGCACACATACAACGGCTACAGAAAAGTACTTAGTTACCTGGGACCGGAGTATGAGTGCCTTTTACCTTTCCTCCCCGGCAACGGCGCCAGAAAAGTGCTTGATGTCTACGGGTGCTTCTATTCTTGTAGACAGTGTTGGGCCTCCAAGAGCGAGAGGTTTGTAGAACAGCAACAAGTTTCCCTTAAGTGGATCACCCAAGGTTTATCGAACTCAGGGAGGAAGAGGTCAAAGATATCCCTCTCAAGCAACCCTGCAATCACGATACAAGAAGTCTCTTGTGTCCCCAACATACCTAATACACTTGTCAGATGTATAGGTGCACTAGTTCGGCGAAGAGATAGTGAAATACAAGTAATATGGATGGATATGAGTGGTAATAACAATCTGAATAAAATATGGCAGCAAGTAAACATGCAACAGAATAGTAAGTAAACGGAGTTTCGATGCTTAGAGACAAGGCCTAGGGATCATACTTTCACTAGTGTACACTCTCAACATTGATCACATAATAAAACCACTCTACACTCTCTTGTTGGATGATGAACACCACTAATTGCGTAGGGCTACAAGAGCACCTCAATGCCGGAGTTAACAAGCTCCACAACATTCAATGTTCATATTTAAATAACCTTAGATTGCATGATAGATCATTTCAATTACACCAAGTACTAACATAGCATGCACACTGTCACCATCACACTATGAAGGAGGAATAGATCACATCAATACTATCATAGCAATAATTAACTTCATAATCTACAAGAGATTACAATCATAACCTACGCCAAGTACTACATGATGCACACACCTGTCACCTTTACACCATGGAGGAGGAATAGAGTACTTTAATAACATCACTAGAGTAACACATAGATGAATAGTGATACAAAACTCATATGAATCTCAATCATGTAAGGCAACTCATGAGATCATTGTATTGAAGTACATAGGAGAGAGATTAACCACATAGCTACCGGTACAACCCTTAGCCTCGATGGAGAACTACTCCCTCCTCATGGGAGACAGCAGCGGTGATGGAGATGGCGGTGGTGTCGATGGAGATGCCTTCCGGGGGCACTTCACCGTCCCGGCGGCGTGCCGGAACAGAGACTCCTGTCCCCCAGATCTTGGCTTCGCGATGGCGTCGGCTCTGGAAGGTTTCTCGTACCGTGGCTTTTTTGTATCGAGGTTTTAGGTCAGGGACCTTTAAATAGGCGAAGAGGCGGAGCCGGAGGGCTGACGAGGCGGTGACACAATAGGGGGGCGTGGCCCAGGCCCTGGCCGCGCCACCCTGTCATCTGGTGGCCCTGTGGCCCCCTCTCGTCGGCTCTCGGGTGTTACGGAAGCTTCGTGGAAAAATAGGATGCTTGGGCATTGATTTCGTCCGATTCCAAGAATATTTCCTTACTAGGATTTCTGAAACCAAAAACAGCAGAAAACGAGCAAGCGGCCCTTCGGCATCTCGTCAATAGGTTAGTTCCGGAAAATGCATAATAATGACATATAATGTGTATAAAACATGTGAGTATCATCATAAAAGTAGCATGGAACATAAGAAATTATAGATACGTTTGAGACGTATCAACAAGCATCAACAAGTCTTGCATAAGAGTTAACTCATAAAGCAGTAGATTCTTAATAGAAGGTTTTGAAGCAACACAAAGGAAGATTTAAGTTTCAGCAGTTGCTTTCAACTTTCAACATGTATATCTCAAGGATAAATGTCAACACAAAGTAATATGATGAGTGCAAATAAGCAAGTATGTAAGAATCAATGCACACAGTTGACACAAATGTTTGCTTCTAAGATAGAAAGAAGTAGGTAAACTGACTCAACATAAAGTAAAAGAAAGGCCCTTCGCAGAGGGAAGTAGGGATTACTCATGTGCTAGAGCTTTTCATTTTGAAAACATGGAAACATTTTTGTCAACGGTAGTAATAATTCATATGTGTTATGCATAAAACCTCCTATAAGTTGCAAGCCTCATGCATCGAATACTAATAGTGCCCGCTCCTTGTCCTAATTAGCTCGGATTTCCATGGATTATCATTGCATTACATATGTTTCAACCAAGTGTCACAAAGGGGTACCTCTATGCCACCTGTACAAAGGTCCAAGGAGATAGATCGCATTTGATTTCTCGATTTTGATAGATCTCAACTTGAGGACATCCATACCGGGACAACATAGAAAACAGATAATGGACTCCTCTTTAATGCTTAAAGCATTCAACAACAGATAATATTCTCATAAGAGATTTGAGGATTAATGTCCAAGCTGAAACTTCCACTATGATACATGGCTTTGGTTGGCGGCCCAATGTTCTTCTCTAACAATATGCATACTCAAACCATTTAACTCATGGCAAATCTCCCTTACTTCAGACAAGACGAACATGCATAGCAACTCACATGATATTCAACAAAGGTGTGATAGGTTGACGGCGTCCCCAGAAACATGGTTACCGTTCAACAAGAAACTTATAAGAAATAAGATACATAAACGACATATTCTTTACCACAATAGTTTTTAAGGCTACTTTCCCATGACCTATGTATTGCAAAGACAAGTAATGAAATTTTTAAAGGTAGCACGCGAGAAATTTACTTGGAATGGCAGAAAAATACCACATAGTAGGTAGTTATGGTGGACACAAATGGCATAGGTTTTGGCTCAAGGTTTTGGATGCACGAGAAGCATTCCCTCGCAGTACAAGGCTTTGGCTAGCAAGGTTGTTTGAAGCAAACACAAGTATGAACCGGTACAGAAAAACTTACATAAGAACATATTGCAAGCATTATAAGACTCTACACTGTCTTCTTTGTTGTTCAAACACTTTTACCAGAAAATATCTAGACTTTAGAGAGACCAATCATGCAAACCAAATTTCAACAAGCTCTACGGTAGTTCTCCACTAATAGGTTTAAACCACATGATGCAAGAGCTTAAACATGATCTACTTGAGAACTCAAAACAATTGCCAAGTATCAAATTATTCAAGACAATATACCAATTACCACATGAAGCATTTTTTGTTTCCAACCAAATAGCAATGAAGCGGCTTTCAACCTTCGCCATGAACATTAAAATAAAAACTAAGAACACAAGTATTCAGATGAAAAAGCGGAGCGTGTCTTTCTCCCACACAAGGAATGCTAGGATCCGAATTTATTCAAACACAAACAAAAATAAAAGCACACATACGCTCCAAGTAAAGCACATAAGATGTGACGGAATAAAAATATAGTTTCACTAGAGGTGACCTGATAAGTTGTTGATGAAGAAGGGGATGCCCAAGGCATCCCCAAGCTTAGATGCTTAAGTATTCTTGAAATATGCAGGGATGAACCACGGGAGCATCCCCAAGCTTAGACTTTTCACTCTTCTTGATCATATTATATCATCCTCCTCTCTTGATCCTTGAAAACTTCCTCCACACCAAACTCAAAACAATCTCATTAGAGGGTTAGTGCATAATCAAAAATTCACATGTTCGGAGAGGACAGAATCATTCCCAACACTTCGGACATTACCCAAGGCTACTGAAATTTAATGGAGCAAAGAAATCCACTCAAACACAGTAAAGGAGGCAATGTGAAATAAAAGGCAGAATCTGTCAAAACAGAACAGTCCGTAAAGACGAATTTTTTCGTGGCACTTACATGCTGAGATGAAGAAGCTCAAATTGAATGAAAGTTGCGTACATATCTGAGGATTACTCATGAATTTTTGCAGATTTTTTAGATTCTCCTACAGAGAGATCAACTCAAGTTCGTGACAGCTAAAAATCTGTTTCTGCGCAGAAATCCAAATCTAGTATCAACTCTCTATCAAAGACTTTACTTGGCACAGCAATGCAATAAAGTAAAGATACAAAGGTATTGATACAGTATTAACAAGCACCTTTACTCAAATATAAAACAAAAATTGCAGAAATAAAATAACCTTTCAGCTAGGCGCAGAAGATTTTAATAATGCTCACATGAAAATAGAAAATGAAGCAAAAGGAGCATCAAGAAGCAAATTCGAAACACATTTAAGTCTAACCCGCTTCCTATGCATAGGAATCTTGTACACAAATAAATTCATGAAGAACAAAGTGACAAGCATAGGAAGATAAAACACGAGTAACTTCAAAATTTTCAGCATGTAGAGAGGTGTTTTAGTACCATGAAAATTTCTACAACCATATTTTACTCTCTCATAATAATTTCCAGTAGCATCATGAACACACTCAACAATATAACTATCACATACAGCATGCTTTTCATGATCTACAAACACATAATTTTTATCAAGCTCAAAAATAGTGGGATCAAAACTTTCAAACCCACTTTTTAAAAATCTATAACAAGATGATTGATCATTCTCAAGAGATATGGGACTCCTAGATAAAGTCAAGACCTCTCCAATCCCATTTTCATTAGTAGTGCAATTAATATTATCAAGTAACATAGGACCATCATCTAGAGCTTTATCATAAACATTTGCTAAGCAAAACTCTTTAGTACCATGCATTTCGATATCAGGCACAAACAAAGCATTATCATAAGATTTATCAAAATAGCATGGATTATCATAGAAAACAGTAGCATAATTATTCTCACAAGTTTTACTCATAGGGAGTATTTCAAGAGAATCCACATGAACAAAACATTCATCCTCCTTTGGTAAGCATGGAGGACAATTAAATAGTGTAAGAGATAAAGAGTTACTCTCATTAGAAGGTTGGCATGGGTAGCTAATCCATTCTTCCTCCTTTTGTTCATCACTCTCCTCCTCTTTTTCATCCAATGAGCTTCAGGTTCATCAATTTCTTCTTTCACAGGTTCCTGCAAATTGTGAGTGCATTCTTGTGCATGAATGACTCTCTCTTTATATTCAATGATATAAGGATTATTGCTGTAATGTTCTATGCAATAATCTAGGATAGAGGAGACGTAATCTTTAAGGTCCTTACGAACAATACAAGTTTCATAATTTTTAGCCATGAAGGATTCTATCTCAGAGGCTCCCATAAATAAAACAAATTGTTCTACTTCTTCGAACCCAAGATGAATATAGTTATTCCAATGATAGTTCACAATTAAAACTTCTTCACTAAAGCCACATTGGAATTTAAGATGTTTAATATCCTGTTTAGAGCAACAGTTTATATCATGGCGTTTAAGCAAGATTTTAGAAATTGTATTCAATTTTTCTAACACGGCACTCATGACTTTACCCTTTCTTGATTCTCTATAATTCATATATAATTCTATAAGCTCCATACAGGTTGTGGGTTCTTTCATAACAACAGTTTTTAATTTTTCGAGTTTTCAAATTTTTTTGGATTTTCGGGTATATAAGAAAAATAAAACAAGACAAAAACAAACTAGACAAAAGTAAACTAAGCAAAACAAAATAAAATAAAAACAGAGAGAGAGGTAGAGTGTACTCCCCAGGTGAACTTAGGGAGAAGCATAATGAAATAAACAAGGGTAAACGGATAAAGTAAATGCGAGTAACTAATTTTTGTGTGTTTTTGATATAAAGAAAGCAAACAAGACAGGAAATAAAATAAAGCAAGACAATAAACAAAGTAAAGATATTGGGTGTGAGAGACTCCCCTTGCAGCGTGTCTTGATCTCCCCGGCAACGGCGCCAGAAAAAGGTCTTGATGGCGTGTGATGCACACGTCCGTTGGGAACCCCAAGAGGAAGGTGTGATGCGCACAGCAGCAAGTTTTTCCCTCAGTAAGAAACCAAGGTTATCGAACCAGTAGGAGATGAAGGCCACGTGAAGGTTGTTGGTGAAGGAGTGTAGTGCGGCGCAACACCGGGGATTACGGCGCCAACGTGGAACTCGCACAACACAATCCAAATACTTTGCCCCAACTTAACAGTGAGGTTGTCAATCTCACCGGCTTGCTGTAAACAAAGGATTAAACGTATAGTGTGGAGAATGATGTTTGCTTGCAAAGAACAACAGAGAACAATGATTGCAGTAGATTGTATTTCAGATGTAAAAGAATGGACCGGGGTCCACATTTCACTAGTGGTGTCTCTCCAATAAGATAAATAGCATGTTGGGCGAACAAAATACAGTTGGGCAATTGACAAATAGAGAGGGCATAGCAATGCACATACATATCATGATGACTACTATGAGTTTTACTTAGGGCATTACGACAAAGAACATAGACCGCTATCCATCATGCATATATGCCTAAAAAGTCCACCTTCGGGTTAGCATCCGCACCCCTTCCAGTATTAAGTTGCAAACAACAGAAAATTGCATTAAGTACTGTGCGTAATGTAAACAATACACATATCCTTAGACAAAGCATTGTTGTTTTATCCCTAGTGGCAACAACACATCCACAACCTTAGGGGTTGCTGTCACTCCCCCAGATTCAATGGAGACATGAACCCACTATCGAGCATAAATACTCCCTCTTGGAGTCACAAGTATCAACTTGGCCAGAGCCTCTACTAGCAACGGAGAGCATGCAAGATCATAAACAACACATATATGATAGATCGATAATCAACTTGACATAGTATTCCATATTCATCGGATCCCAACAAACACAACATGTAGCATTACAAATAGATGATCTTGATCATGATAGGCAGCTCACAAGATCTAAACATGATAGCACAAGAGGAGAAGACAACCATCTAGCTACTGATATGGACCCATATTCCAAGGATGAACTACTCACGCATCAGTCCGGGGGCGGGCATGGTGATGTAGAGCCCTCCGGTGATGATTCCCCTCTCCGGCAGGGTGCCGGAGGCGATCTCCAGAATCCCCCGAGATGGAATTGACGGCGGCGGCGTCTCAGTAACTTTTCTCGTATCGTGGCTCTCGCCTCTCGGTACTAGGGTTTTCGCGACGGAGAGATTATATAGGCGAAGGGGCAGAGTCGGGGGACGCTCGAGGGGCCCACCCCATAAGGCGGCGTGGCCAAGGGTGGGGCCGCTCCCCCCTATGGTGTGGCCGCCTCGTCGCCCCTCTCCGTCTCCTCTTCGGTGTTTTGGAAGGCTCCGTGGAAAATAAGACCGTGGGCTTTTGTTTCGTCCAATTCCGATAATATTTCCTGTGTAGGATTTCTGAAACTAAAAACAGCAGAAAGCAGGAACTGGCGCTTCGGCATCTTGTTAATAGGTTATTGCCGGAAAATGCATCAAAATGATATAAAGTGTATGTAAAACATGTGAGTATTGTCATAAAACTAGCATGGAACATAGGAAATTATAGATACGTTTGAGACGTATCAGCCACCATCTTGCTTGTTGGTGTAGCGTCTTGTCTCGCACCATTGGGGATCTTCTCATGTGTAGGTGGTCTTGGAGATGCCATTGTGTTGGTGGCGCTAGGCTTAGTGGACACCATATGGTTGGTGTTGTTGACCTTTGTAGCCTTGGCCGCTTCATGTCGAGGCTCTCATCTTCTTGCATCATCACCATGTCTTGCGGGGTGTCGTCGAAGATCCTTGGGTGGTGTTGGTCGATGGCGAACATGAGGTGACTTGTGTCGGCGATGATCATGTGGTGACGCATGTCGATGGTTGTCATGAGGTGGTGATGGGCGACGACGATCATGAGGCGACGTGTGTTGATGACGATCCTCAGC
Organism: Lolium rigidum; assembly: GCF_022539505.1. Lineage (NCBI taxonomy): Eukaryota > Viridiplantae > Streptophyta > Magnoliopsida > Poales > Poaceae > Lolium > Lolium rigidum. The sequence goes on from NC_061511.1 coordinate 118,884,805, forward strand.
ATGCCTAGATGATGGTTCATGTGGCTTGGCACTTTGATTATGGCGCCTTCTTGAGCTCGGAGTAGAGTGTCGATGGCGATCATGGTGGGGACACTCTTGTTGTTCCATAGGATAAGCTCGATGTAGATGATCATGTGCATAAGCACTCTCATGGTTGCGCCGTCTTGAAGGTCATCTATCTTCATATGTAGTTCCATTGGCCAAGATGGGGAACTTGTAGGCACCAGTCTTGTTCAAGGTGGTGTCGAAGCTAGGTTCCACCATGGTGTCGATGTCGTGCTCGGTGCGGTGATCCATCATGTTGTTGTAGTCGTAGTCGAGGTAGTGCTCCACCATGTCGTCGATGTTGTAGTCGAGCTCAGAGTGGTGGTCCACCATGTTGTCCATGCTTGGCGAGCCATGGTCGGTGTAGAGATGCTCGATGTCGGTCATGTCGACGATGCTTGCGGAGCCATAGTCGATGTCGAGCTCCACATGGGCCTCCATATCCGCGGTGCTTGCGGAGCTATCACCCTCATAGTGCTCCATGTCATCCTCCGTAGACTCATCCTCACTATACATGTTAGTCTCAAGTCTTGGTGTATATATGGTGGAAAGAGAACTATCAAAAGGTCAAAACTCGCAACAAATCGCAACAAAATCGAGAAATGGTTCAAGTTAGAGAATAACCGATATGTACTCACACAAACACTCAAAGCACATGCAAAGGGCTAAGAACTCTATATGGTGGCAGGTGCGGAAGTGGATAGGAAATGAAAAGAACCAAAGAAAATGTCTATTGTCAAATGTGGTTAAAATCCAAAGTCAAATGTCAAAAGTAGTGATCTATGTCAAGGAAACACAGAAACACACACAACGGAGAACAATTGGGTTAGCGCGACCAAGGAAGTGAGCAAGTAACAAAGATGGTCCTAACGAAGACTATTAGCTCGTTGTCACGCCAAGATAAGAGAGACCATAGCTTTGTTGCATATGAGAGAAGCAACTAGATTTGCACAAGATGCCACTCTTCTGTTTTCTCTCTTAGTGCTTACAAGCTTGCACTCCTTTGTATCGGTGGACACACACTCTTTTTCTATTTCTTTTTTTTTCTTTTTTTTCTTTGCTTAGAAGATTTATTTTTCTCTATGTCACACTTTTTCTTCTTTTGTGTATCTTTCTCACCGAGCTTGCTTCGGAGCTTTCCTCAACACAATGCACACACACACCCTCTCACGGCCGTGGCACTTGTGCAATGCTTCGCAACATTGGAAAAGCCACTCTCAATAGGATAGGTACACAAAGGAAGAAAGTTTGGCTACAAGGTGAGGCAAGTTATACCTATTGATGTTAGGCGGTGTCAAGCACACGGACTTGCGATGATCGAAGTGGTGTTGATGATGGTGTCGAAGTTGCGTTGAAATCCGGGGTGCCGATGCCATCGTCGCGGTGTTGATGTAGGTGTGGAAGTGGTTGTCACAAACCAAAGGCATTCCAAATCGGAAACCGGGCAAATTAAGTCAATGCCCGAAAATTTGGGTCGAAACGGGCGATCGAAGTTGTCGAAATTTTGGAGTCAAACGGGCTCGGTAAAATTGTCAAAAATGGAGTCACAATATTGTGAGATGGCTGTCAAAATTTGGGATCAAATGGGCTCCGGAAAGTTGTCAAAATTTGGGGCAATAAGATGTGTCAAAACTGGGTGAAATTGGGCCAAAAACTGAACAGGAACGGAGTCTTGGCCGGCACTGATGTCTACGCACGCTTCTATTCCTGTAGACAGTGTTGGGCCTCCAAGAGCAGAGGTTTGTAGAACAGGAGCAAGTTTCCCTTAAGTGAATCACCCAAGGTTTATCGAACTCAGGGAGATAGAGGTCAAAGATATCCCTCTCAAGAAACCCTGCAATTAAGATACAAGAAGTCTCTTGTGTCCCCAACACACCTAATACACTTGTCAGATGTATATGTGCACTAGTTCGGCGAAGAGATATTGAAATACAAGTAATATGGATGATTATAAGTAGTAATTGCAATCTGAAATAAAAATGGCAGCAAGCAAACATGTAACAGAACTTGTTGGAAATGGTGTTTCAATGCTTAGAAACAAGGCCTAGGGATCATACTTTCACTAGTGGACACTCTCAATAATGATCACATAAATAAATAACTTCTCTTCACTTGTGCTACTTCAAACACTCTCTTGTTGGATAACAAACACCATTCATTGTGTAGGGCTACAAGAGCACACCTCAAGCCGGAGTAAACAAGCTCCACAACATCCGGAGTTCATATTAGAGTAACCTCTAGAGTGCATAATAGACCGTTGCAATTTAAACCGAGTACTAACATAGCATACACACTGTCAACAATAGCTATGAAAGGGGGAATAGATCGCATCAATACTATCATAGTAATAGTTAACTTCATAATCTACAAGAGATTACAATCATAACCTACGCAAAGTACTACATGATGCACACACTGTCAACATTACATCATGGAGGAGGAATAGACTACTTTAATAACATCACTAGAGTAGCACACATAGATTAATAGTGATACAAAGCTCATGATCACATAAAGATCACACCATGGGAGAGAGAGATGAACCACATAGCTACCGGTAGAGCCCTCAGCCTCGGGGGAGAACTACTCACTCCTCATCATGGGAGTCAGCAACGGCGATGAAGATGGCGGTGGTGTCGATGGAGATGAGTCCGGGGGCAATTCCCCGTCCCGGCGGCGTGCCGGAACAGAGACTTCTGTCCCATGAAACGGAGTTTCGCGATGGCGGCGGTGTCCCTGGAGTCTTTTTGGAGTTTCATCAATTGGTGTCGGGTTTTTAGGTCACGAGGGATAATATAGGCGAAGATGCGGCGCGAGGGAGTGCCTGGGGGGCCCAACCCATAGGGCGGCGCGCCCCCCTCTTGGCCGCACCGGCCTATGGTGCGGGGGCCCTGGGCCTCCACTCCGTCTCCCCTTCGGTGTTCTGGCCGTCTCGGTAAAATAAGATCTTTTCCTTTTTTTTCGTCGAATTCTGAGAATATTGCCCGAACAGCCTTTCTGGAACCAAAAACAGCAGAAAACAGGAACTGGCACTGTGGCATCTTGTTAATAGGTTAGTTCCGGAAAATGCATAAAATCATTATAAAGTGTGAGCAAAACATGTAGGTATTGTCATAAAACTAGCATGGAACATAAGAAATTATAGATACGTTTGAGACGTATCAAGCATCCCCAAGCTTAGTTCCTACTCGCCATCGAGTAGGTAAACGATAAAAAGAATAATTTCTGAAGTGACATGCTACTAACATAATCTTGATCATATTACTGTAAAGCATATGAGATGAATGAAGTGATTCAAAGCAATGGTAAATACAATGATTAAACAACTGAATCATATAGCAAAGACTTTTCATGAATAGTACTTTCAAGACAAGCACAGTAAGTCTTGCATAGGAGTTAACTCATAAAGCAATAAATTCTTAGTAGAAAGTTTTGAAGCAACACAAAGGAAGATATAAGTTTCAGAGGTTGCTTAATTTCAACTTCAACATGTTTATCTCATGGATGTATATCTCATGGATGATTGTCAACACAAAGTAATATGATGAATGCAAATAAGCAAGTATGTAGGAATCAACGCACACAGTTGACACAAGTGTTTGCTCCTAAGATAGAAAGAAGTAGGTAAACTAACTCAACATAAAATAAAAGAAAGGCCCTTCACAGAGGGAAGCATGGATTACTATTTTTGTGCTAGAGCTTTTCATTTTGAAAACATAGAAACAATTTTGTCAACGGTAGTAATAATTCATATGTGTTATGCATAAGACATCCTATAAGTTGCAAGCCTCATGCATAGAATACCAATAGTGCTCGCACCTTGTCCGAATTAGCTTGGATTTACATGGATTGTCATTGAATAACATATGTTTCAACCAAGTGTCACAAAGGGGTACCTCTATGCCGCCTGTACAAAGGTCCAAGGAGATAAATCGCATTTGATTTCTCGTTTTTGATAGATCTCAACTAAGGACATCCATACCGGGACAACATAGAAAACAAATAATGGACTCCTCTTTAATGCATAAGCATTCAAGAAAAGATAATATTCTCACAAGAGTTTGAGGATTAATGTCCGAACTGAAACTTCCACCATGATTCATGGCTTTAGTGAGCGGCCCAATGTTCTTCTCTAACAATATGCATACTCAAACCATTTGATCATGATAAATCACCCTTACTTCAGACAAGACGAACATGCATAGCAACTCACATGATTTTCAAAAAAGGTGAAATAGTTGATGGCGTCCCCAGAAACATGGTTACCGCTCAACAAGCAACTTATAAGAAATAAGATACATAAGTAACATATTCAATACCACAATAGTTTTTTAAGGCTATTTTACCATGAGCTATATATTGCAAAGACAAGGAATGAAATTTTAAAGGTAGCACTCAAGCAATTTACTTTGGAATGGCAGAGAAATACCACATAGTAGGTAGGTATGGTGGACACAAATGGCATAGGTTTTGGCTCAAGGTTTTGGATGCACGAGAAGAATTCCCTCTCAGTACAAGGCTTTGGCTAGCAAGGTTGTTTGAAGCAAACACAAGTATGAACCGGTACAACAAAACTTACATAAGAACATATTGCAAGCATTATAAGACTCTACAGTATCTCCTTGTTGTTCAAACACTTCACCAGAAAATATCTAGACTTTAGAGAGACCAACCATGCAAACCAAATTTCAACAAGCTCTATGGTAGTTCTTCATTAATAGGTGCAAAGTACATGATGCAAGAGCTTAAACATGATCTATTTGAGCACAACAATTTCCAAGTATCAAATTATTCAAGACAATATACAAATTACCACATGAATTATTTTCTGTTTCCAACCAAATAACAATGAACGAAGCAGTTTCAACCTTCGCCATGAACATTAAAAGTAAAGCTAAGCACACCAGTGTTCATATGAAACAGCGGAGCGTGTCTTTCTTCCAAACAAAGAATGCTAGGATCCGAGTTTATTCAAACAAAAACGAAAATAAAAATATACAGACGCTCCAAGTAAAGCACATAAGATGTGACGGAATAAAAATATAGTTTCACTAGAGGTGACCTGATAAGTTGTCGATGAAGAAGGGGATGCCTTGGGCATCCCCAAGCTTAGATGCTTGAGTCTTCTTGAAATATGCAAGGATCAACCACGGGGGCATCCCCAAGCTTAGACTTTTCACTCTTCTTGATCATATTGTATAATCCTCCTGTGTTGATCCTTGAAAACTTCCTCCACACCAAACTCAAAACAAACTCATTAGAGGGTTAGTGCATAATCAAAAATTCACATATTCAGAGGTGACATAATCATTCTTAAAACTTCTGGACATTGCACAAAGCTACTGAAAGTTAATGGAACAAAGAAATCCATTCAACATAGCAAAAGAGGCAATGTGAAATAAAAGGCAGAATCTGTCAAAACAGAACAGTCCGTAAAGACAAATTTTTCAGGGGCACTTAACTTGCTCAGATGAAAAAGCTCAAATTGAATGGAAGTTGCGTACAGATCTGAGGATCACACACGTAAATTAACAGATTTTTCTGAGTTACCTACAGACGGGGCTGCTAAATTTCGTGACAGCAATAAATCTGTTTCTGTGCAGTAATCCAAATCTAGTATCAACCCTACTATCAAAGACTTTACTTGGCACAACAATGCAATAAAATAAAGATAAGGAGAGGTTGCTACAGTAGTAACAATTTCCAATACACAACAAAACAGTAGCAAAATAAACACATGGGTTATCTCCCAAGAAGTGCTTTCTTTATAGCCATTAAGATGAGCTCAGTAATTTTAATGATGCTCTCGCAAGAAATAAGAGTTGAAGCAAAAGAGAGCATCAAAATTCAAGTACGAAACAAATTTAAGCCTAACCCACTTCCTATGAAAAGGAATCTTGTAAATAAACAAGTCATGTAGGCATAATGCAACAAGCATAGAAAAGTAACACAAGCGCAACTTCAAGATTCTCAACATAAAGAGGGGAAACTTAACATTATTAAGATGCATATAACCATGTTTCCCTCTCTCATAATAACTTTCAGTGGCATCATGAACAAACTCAACAATATAACTATCACATAAAGTATTCTTATTCACATGCATAAAAGTATCATTACTCTCCACATAAGCATAATCAATTTTATTAATTGTAGTGGGAGCAAATTCAACAAAGTAGCTATCATTATTATTCTCACCACCATAATCATAAAATATAGGAGGCATAGTATAATCATAATAAACTTTATCCTCCATGGTCGGTGGCACCAAAATACCACTATCATTATAATCATCATAAATGGGAGGCAAAGTATCATCAAAGTAAATTTTCTCCTCCATGCTTGGGGGACTAAAAATATCATGCTCATCAAAACCAGCTTCCCCAAGCTTAAATTCTTCCATAGCATTAGCAATAATAGTGTTCAAAGAGTTCATGCTAATAACATTGCTACAACTATTTTGCAAACAAAGTTCCATGGGTTTTTTAATTCTCTCTTCAAACACATCATGTCCTAATTCAATATAAAGTTCATAAAGATCTCTAATTTTTTTGTTGTTTTCCATTAAGCCTAACTAGTGAAAATAAAAACAAGAAACAAAAATATGCAATTGCAGGATCTAAAGGAAATAGCTTCGAGCACTCACACACCGGCAACAGTGCTAGGAAATAGCTTAGTAGTCGGAGGATGTGAATACCTTTTACCTTACCTCCCGGCAACGGCGCCGGAAAATAGCTTGATGTCTATGCACGCTTCTATTCCCGTAGACAGTGTTGGGCCTCCAAGAGCGAGAGGTTTGTAGAACAACAGCAAGTTTCCCTTAAGTGAATCACCCAAGGTTTATCGAACTCAGGGAGGTAGAGGTCAAAGATATCCCTCTCAAGCAACCCGGCAATTACGATACAAGAAGTCTCTTGTGTCCCCAACACACCTAATACACTTGTCAGATGTATAGGTGCACTAGTTCGGCGAAGAGATAGTGAAATACAAGTAATATGGATGAATATGAGTGGTAATAACAATCTGAAATAAAGATGTCAGCAAGCAAACATGTAACAGAACTTGTTGGAAACGGAGTTTCAATGCTTAGAAACAAGGCCTAGGGATCATACTTTCACTAGTGGACACTCTCAACAATGATCACATAAATAAATAAGTTCTCTTCTCTTATGCTACTTCAACACTCTCTTGTTGGATAACAAACTCCATTCATTGTGTAGGGCTACAAGAGCTCCCTCAAGCCGGAGTAAACAAGCTCCACAACATTCGGAATTCATATTTAAGTAACCTCTAGAGTGCATAATAGACCGTTGCAATTTAGACCGAGTACTAACATAGCATACACACTTGTCGGCGTTAAGCTATGAAAGGGGGAATAGATCACATCAATACTATCATAGTAATAGTTAACTCCATAATCTACAAGAGATTACAATCATAACCTACGCCAAGTACTACATGATGCACACACTGTCAACATTACATCATGAAGGAGGAATAGACTACTTTAATAACATCACTAGAGTAGCACATAGTAATAGTGATACAAAGCTCATGATCACATGAAGATCACATGGGAAAGAGAGATGAACCACATAGCTACCGGTAGAGCCCTCATCCTCGGGGGAGAACTACTCCCTCCTCATCATAGGAGACAGCAGCGGCGATGAAGATGGCGGTGGTGTCGATGGAGATGCCTTTCGGGGGCAATTCCCCGTCCCGGCGGCGTGCCGGAACAGAGACTTCGTCCCCGAATCTTGGCTTCGCGATGGCGGCGGCTCTGGAACTTTTCTCGTATCGTGGCTTATTCCTTTAGGGTTTTCGAGTCGGAGAGAATATATAGGCGGAAGGGCAGCCTCGGAGGGGTCCTGGGGGACCCACCCCATAGGGGGGCGCGCCCCCCCCTTGGTCGCGCCGCCAAGTGGGGTGGGGCCCCCAGGGCTCCCCTCTGGTCCCTCTCTGGCTCTCTGGAAGCTTCCGTGAAATATAAGATCGTGGGCGTTGATTTCGTCCAATTCCGAAAATATTTCCTTTGTAGGATTTCTGAAACCAAAAATAGCAGAAAACAGGAACTGACACTTCGGCATCTCGTTAATACGTTAGTTCCGGAAAATGCATCAAAACGATATAAAGTGTGAACAAAACATGTAGGTATTGTCATAAAACTAGCATGGAACATCAGAAATTATAGATACGTTGGAGACGTATCAACCCTCGAATCTCTCCATTTTCGCCCCAAAAAAATTTCCCAAAAAATTGCCCAAAAAATAGCTCAAAATTTCTTCTCTGGATTTGTTGAGTTTTTTGTGGTTTTTGATCCACAGATCCGTGTTCTTACTGGTTGATCTACACTCTTTGCAATTTTCGTGCTCCAATTCCTTCTAAATCTCCAGGAATTTGTAATTTTTCGTGGCTATTTTCGTGGTGTTCTTCGTGCAGTTCATCCCGTGAAGAACATATCTAACTGCACCGTTCCAAAATCGCCAGGGTCAACGCCCGCACCTACCATTGGCCCCACCTCACCGCCGGCTGGCCGCCCTACATCCTGCCCCAGCAGCCGACGGCCTCGCTTGCCCGCCAACACGCACGCCAGCACCCACGCCGCCAGCAGCTAACGCACCGCAACCTCCTAGGCCTGCCCTTGCTGCTGCACAAGCTCGCGCCGCCCACCAGCGCCGCACGCTCGTGCCCATCGCACCAACCGAGCAGCACGCTCGCCTCCGCCCTGGTCCTCGCGCCACCAAGCCGGCCCGACCCTCGCCTCGTCCACTCGCTGGCTCAGCCACCTAGCTCCACCCACCCCTGCCTCGCTTTCCCTCGCGGCACCTGCGTGCCACCCGCAGCAGCTGCAAACCGTGCGCGCGCAGCTAGGCCACGCTCCCGCACGGCCGCTCACCCCAAGGCCATGTGCTCCTCCCTGCCACCGCTAGGCCTGCCAGGCGCGCGCCGGCCGCACCCTAGCTTCGCACTGGCAGTGCCGCCAAGACCACCCCGACAGTGCTGGTAGACACACCACGACACTGCCGCCAGCCGCACCACGGCACTACCGCGAGCAACACCCCGACACTGCCGGCCCTGTACTGATTCCTCCCATATCTTGACATAACTTTCGTCCAGTTTTGACACCTCTTTTCGCCCCAAATCTTGACCACTTTTCAGAGCCCATTTGACTCCAAATTTTCACAGCCATCTCACAATATTGTGACTCAATTTTTGACAACTTTTCCTAATTTGTTCAACTTCAAAATTTTGACAACTTTGATCGCTCGTTTTGACCCAAATTTTTGGGCATTGATTTCATTTGCCCGGTTTCTGATTTGGAGTGCCTTTGGTCCGTGACAACCGCTTCCGCGCCTACATCGACATCGCGACGATGACATCGGTACCCCGTACTCTGGCGCAACTTCAACACCATCATCGACACCACTTCATCGACATTGCAAGGTCGTGTGCTTGACACCGCCTAACCTTTTCATCTAGGTATAACTTGCCCCCTCACCCTAGTATCCCCGTTTCTTTCTTTGTGTACCTATCCCATTGAGAGTGGCTTTCCAAGTGTTGCGAAGCATTGCACAAGTGTCACGACCGACAGGGTTTGTGTGTGTGCATTGAGTTGAGAAAAGCTCTAAAGCAAAGCTCGGTGAGAAAGATACACAAAAGAAGAAAAAGTGTGACATATAGAAAAAAAAGCTTGTAAGCATAGAAAAAAAAGAGAAAAGAAAAGAAAATAGATACAAAAAAGAGTGTGTGTTCACCGATACAAAAGAGAAAGCAAAGCTTCTAACTGCAATGAGAGAAAAGAGAAGAGTGACATCTTGTGCAAATCTAGTTGCTTCTCTCATATGCAACCAAGCTACGGTCTCTCTTGTGTTGGCGTGACACCGAGCAGACCATCTGATGCGTATAGTTGACACGTCCGTTGGGAACCCCAAGAGGAAGGTGTGATGCGCACAGTAGCAAGTTTTCCCTCAGAAAGAAACCAAGGTTTATCGAACCAGGAGGAGCCAAGAAGCACGTTGAAGGTTGATGGTGGAGGAGTGTAGTGCGGCGCAACACCGGGGATTCCGGCGCCAACGTGGAACCCGCACAACACAATCACGTAACTTTGCCCCAACGTAACAGCTGAGGTTGTCAATCTCACCGGCTTGCCGTAAACAAAGGATTAGATGTATAGTGTGGATGATGATGGTTGTTTGCGAAGAACAAGAAAGAACAATTGCAAGCAGTTTGTATTTCAGATGTAAAGAATAGGACCGGGGTCCAAAGATCACTAGTGGTGTCTCTCCCATAAGATAGCAGATGTTGGGTGAACAAATTACAGCTTGGGCAATTGACAAATAAAGAAGGCATAACAATGCACATACATATATCATGATGAGTACTATGAGATTTAATCAGGGCATTACGACAAAGTACATAGACCGCTATCCAAGCATGCATCTATGCCTAAAAAGTCCACCTTCAGAGTTATCATCCGAACCCCTCCAAGCATTAAGTTGTAAACAACGTGACAATTGCATTAAGTATGGTGCGTAATGTAATCAACACAAATATCCTTAGACAAAGCATCGATGTTTTATCCCTAGTGGCAACAAGCACATCCACAACCTTAGAACTTTCCGTCACTCGTCCTGCATTTAATGGAGGCATGAACCCACTATCGAGCATAAATACCCCTCTTGGAGTCACAAGTATCAACTTGGCCAGAGCCTCTACTAGCAACGAGAGAGCATGCAAGAACATAAATAACATATATGATAGATTGATAATCAACTTGACATAGTATTCAATATTCATCGGATCCCAACAAACACAACATGTAGCATTGCAAATAGATGATCTTGATCATGATAGGCAGCTCACAAGATCTAACATGATAGCACAATGAGGAGAAGACGACCATCTAGCTACTGCTATGGACCCATAGTCCAGGGGTGAACTACTCACACATCGATCCGGAGGTGATCATGGCGATGAAGAGACCTCCGGGAGATGATTCCCCTCTCCGGCAGGGTGCCGGAGGCGATCTCCCGAATCCCCCGAGATGGGATTGGCGGCGGCGGCGTCTCCGGAAGGTTTTCCGTATCGTGGCTCTCGCATCGGGGGTTTCGCGACGAAGACTATATGTAGGCGGAAGGGCAGGTCAGGAGGCCACACGAGGGGCCCACACAACAGGCTGGCGCGGCCAAGGCCCAGGCCGCGCCGCCCTAGTGTCTGGCCACCTCGTGGCCCCACTTTGTAAGTCCTCCGGTCTTCTGGAAGCTTCGTGGAAAAATAGGCCCCTGGGCGTTGATTTCGTCCAATTCCGAGAATATTTCCTTACTAGGATTTCTGAAACCAAAAACAGCAGAAAACAGAGAATCGGCTCTTCGGCATCTCGTCAATAGGTTAGTGTCGGAAAATGCATAATAATGACATATAAAGTGTATAAAACATGTGAGTATCATCATAAAAGTAGCATGGAACATAAGAAATTATAGATATGTTTGGGACGTATCAAGCATCCCCAAGCTTAGTTCCTACTCGCCCTCGAGTAGGTAAATGATAACAAAGATAATTTCTGAAGTGACATGCTATCATAATCTTGATCATACTATTGTAAAGCATATGAGATGAATGCAACGATTCGAAGCAATGATGAAGATAATGAGTAAACAAATGAATCATATAGCAAAGACTTTTCATGAATAATACTTTCAAGACAAGCATCAATAAGACTTGCATAAGAGTTACTCATAAAGCAATAAATTCAAAGTAAAAGCATTGAAGCAACAGAAAGGAAGATAAAGTTTCAGTGGTTGCTTTCAACTTCAACATGTATATCTCATGGATAATTGTCAACACAAAGCAATATAACAAGTGCAATAAGTAAACATGTAAGAATCAATGCACACAGTTGACACAAGTGTTTGCTTCTAAGATAGAAAGAATAGGCAAACCGACTCAACAATAAAGTAGAAGATAGGCCCTTCGCAGAGGGAAGCATTGATTACTATATTTGTGCTAGAGCTTTTCATTTTGAAAACAAGAAACAATTTTGTCAACGGTAGTAATAAAGCATATGAGTTATGTATAAGACATCTTATAAGTTGCAAGCCTCATGCATAGTATACTAATAGTGCTCGCACCTTGTCCTAATTAGATTGGGTTAACACCGATTATCATTGCATAGCATATGTTTCAACCAAGTGTCACAAAGGGGTACCTCTATGCCGCCCGTACAAAGGTCTAAGGAGAAAGCTCGCATTGGATTTCTCGCTTTTGATTATTCTCAACTTAGACATCCATACCGGGACAACATAGACAACAGATAATGGACTCCTCTTTTAATGCATAAGCATTCAACAACAGTTAATATTCTCATAAGAGATTGAGGATTAGCTGTCCACACTAAAACTTCCACCATAAATCATGGCTTTAGTTAGCGGCCCAATGTTCTTCTCTAACAGTATGCATACTCAAACCATTTGATTGTGAAAACCGCCCTTACTTCAGACAAGACGAACATGCATAGCAACTCACATGATATTCAACAAAGGTAAAAGAGTTGATGGCGTCCCCAGAAAGCATGGTTATCGCTCAACAAGCAACTTACTAAGAAATAAGACACATAAGTACATATTCTTCACCACGATAGTTTTTAAGCTATTTTGTCCCATGAGCTATATATTGCAAAGGTAAAGAATGGAAATTTTAAAGGTAGCACTCAAGTAATGTACTTTGAAATGGCGGAGAAATACCATATGGTAGGTAGGTATGGTGGACACAAATGGCATTGTTATTGGCTCAAGGATTTGGATGCACGAGAAGAATTCCTCTCAATACAAGGCTAGGCTAACAAGGTTGTTTGAAGCAAACTCAAGTATAAAAGGTGCAGCAAAGCTCACATATGAACATATTGTAACTATTATAAGACTTTACATTGTTCCTTGTTGTTCAAACACCTCAACCAGAAAATGTCTAGACTCTAGAGATGAATCATGCAAACCAAATTTTAACAAGCTCTATGTAGTTATTCATTAATGAGTGCAAGGTACTTGATGCAAGAGCTTAAACAAGATCTATATGAGCACAACAATTGCCAAGTATCACATTATTCAAGACATTTTACCATTTACCACATGCGGCATTTTCCGTTTCCAACCATATAACAATGAATGAAGTAGTTCAAATTTCGCAATGAACATTGAAGATGAAGCTAAGAACACATGTGTTCATACGAAACAGCGGAGCGTGTCTCTCTCCCAAACAAAGAATACTAGGATCCGATTTATTCAAACAAAAAAAAAACAAACAGACGCTCCAAGTAAAGCACATAAGATGTGACGGAATAAAAATATAGTTTCACTAGAGGAACCTGATAAGTTGTCGATGAAGAAGGGATGCCTTGGGCATCCCCAAGCTTAGACGCTTGATTCTTCTTAAAATATGCAGGGATGAACCACGGGGGCATCCCCAAGCTTTGACTTTTCACTCTTCTTGATCATATTGTATCATCCTCCTCTCTTGACCCTTGAAAACTTCCTCCACACCAAACTCGAAACAAACTCATTAGAGGGTCAGTGCATAATTCATATATTCAGAGGTGACATAATCATTCTTAACACTTCTGGACATTGCACAAAGCTACTGAAAGTTAATGGAACAAAGAAATCCATCTAACATAGCAAAACAGGCAATGCGAAATAAAAGGCACAATCTGTCAAAACAGAACAGTTCGTAAAGACGAATTTTAAAGTGGCACCAGACTTGCTCAGATGAAAATGCCCAAATTGAATGAAAGTTGCATACATATCTGAGGATCACGCACGTAAATTGGCATATTGTTTTGATTTTTCTACAGGGACTACTGCCCAAATTCGTGACAGCAAGAAATCTGTTCCTGCGCAGTAATCCAAATCTAGTATTGGCTTTACTATCAAAGACTTTACTTGGCACAACTATGCAATAAAATAAAGATAAGGAGAGGTTGCTACAGTAGTAAACAGCTTCCAAGACTCAAATATAAAATAAAGTGCAGAAGTAAAATAATGGGTTGTCTCCCATAAGCGCTTTTCTTTAACGCCTTTCAGCTAGGCGCAGAAAGTGTGTATCAAGTATTGTCGAGAGATGAAGCATCAACATTAGTGTTGGGAGTTTTCTCAACTATGAATTTTATCTTATCTATGTGAGTTTCAGAGGCTCCCTTTTCATTATTCTTAGGTTTGCTATCCTCGTCAAACAAATTTTCAGGGACAAGCCAACCATAGTTATTTTCTAGAGCGTCGCTCATTCCTAGGAGCTTACAAGGTATTGTTGTTTTAATCTCCCCACCATCATTAATATTATTAGTGTACCTTACTCTCTCCATGTCCATCTTTTCAAGGATACTAACAAAATTGGTATAAGAGCCAAGCATATTGTATTTAATAAAGACCTTTCTAGCCTCTCTTGCTACACCACCAAATTCGTTAAGAAGGGTTTCTAAAACAAAATCTTTCTTTTCCCCTTCTTCCATATCATCGAGTGTGAGAAACATGTGTTGGATTATAGGATTGAGATTAACAAATTTAGTTTCCAACATGCGAACTAAAGAAGCAGCATCAATTTCATAAGTAGGAGCAAGTTCTACCAAGTGTCTATCTTCAAAATCTTCAACGGTACTAACATGAGTGAAAAAATCTTCTATATTATCTCTCCCAATTATAGACCCACGTCCTACCGGTATGTCTTTCAGAGTGAACTTAGGAGGAAACATGATGAAATAAACTAAAGGTAAATAAAGTAAATGCAAGTAACTAATTTTTGTGTGTTTTCAATATAGAGAACAAGACAGTAAATAAAGTAAAACTAGCAACTAATTTTTTTGTGTTTTGTTTAAGTGCAGCAAACAAAGTAGTAAATAAAATAAAGCAAGACAAAAACAAAGTAAAGAGATTGGAAGTGGAGACTCCCCTTGCAGCGTGTCTTGATCTCCCCGGCAACGGCGCCAGAAAAAATGCTTGATGCGTATAGTTGACACGTCCGTTGGGAACCCCAAGAGGAAGGTGTGATGCGCACAGTAGCAAGTTTTCCCTCAGAAAGAAACCAAAGTTTATCGAACCAGGAGGAGCCAAGAAGCACGTTGAAGGTTGATGGCGGAGGAGTGTAGTGCGGCGCAACACAAGGGATTCCGGCGCCAACGTGGAACCTGCACAACACAATCACAGAACTTTGCCCCAACGTAACAGCGAGATTGTCAATCTCACCGGCTTGCTGTAAACAAAGGATTAGATGTATAGTGTGGATGATGATGGTTGTTTGCGAAGAACAGTAAAAACAATTGCAGCAGTTTGTATTTCAGATGTAAAGAATAGGACCGGGGTCCACAGATCACTAGTGGTGTCTCTCCCATAAGATAGCAGATGTTGGGTGAACAAATTACAGTTTGGCAATTGACAAATAAAGAAGGCATAAAAATGCACATACATATATCATGATGAGTACTATGAGATTTAATCGTGGCATTACGACAAAGTACATAGACCGCTATCCAAGCATGCATCTATGCCTAAAAAGTCCACCTTCAGGTTATCATCCGAACCCCCTCCAGTATTAAGTTGTAAACAACAGACAATTGCATTAAGTATGGTGCGTAATGTAATCAACACAAATATCCTTAGACAAAGCATCGATGTTTTATCCCTAGTGGCAACAGCACATCCACAACCTTAGAACTTTCTCGTCATCTGTCCCAGCATTTAATGGAGGCATGAACCCACTATCGAGCATAAATACCCCCTCTTGGAGTCACAAGTATCAACTTGGCCAGAGCCTCTACTAGCAACGGAGAGCATGCAAGAACATAAATAACATATATGATAGATTGATAATCAACTTGACATAGTATTCAATATTCATCGGATCCCAACAAACACAACATGTAGGATTACAAATAGATGATCTTGATCATGATAGGCAGCTCACAAGATCTAACATGATAGCACAATGAGGAGAAGACGACCATCTAGCTACTGCTATGGACCCATAGTCCAGGGGTGAACTACTCACACATCGATCCGGAGGCGATCATGGCGATGAAGAGACCTCCGGGAGATGATTCCCCTCTCCGGCAGGGTGCCGGAGGCGATCTCCTGAATCCCCCGAGATGGAATTGACGGCGGCGGCGTCTCTGTAAGGTTTTCTGTATTGTGGCTCTCGGTACTGGGGGTTTCGCGACGAAGACTATATGTAGGCGGAAGGGCAGGTCAGGGGGCCACACGAGGGCCCCACACAACAGGCCGGCGCGGCCAAGGCTTGGGCCGCGCCACCCTAGTGTGGCGGCGCCTCATGGCCCCACTTCGTAATTCCTCCGGTCTTCTGGAAGCTTCGTGGAAAAATAGGCCCCTGGGCGTTGATTTCGTCCAATTCCGAGAATATTTCCTTACTAGGATTTCTGAAACCAAAAACAGCAGAAAACAGCAAGTGGCTCTTCGGCATCTCGTCAATAGGTTAGTGCCGGAAAATGCATAATAATGACATATAATGTGTATAAAACATGTGAGTATCATCATAAAAGTAGCATGGAACATAAGAAATTATAGATACGTTTGAGACGTATCAATCACGCCATGCTATGAGTGTTTCAATATATCTCCCGTTGTATGCAACTTGTCAAACAATTTCTCTTTCACATGTGTCGCTTGCAATGATGATGAACAACCTATATATGCTTGTGTTGTGACAACCTTGATGAACAATTTCTCTTTCCCTAGGTTTGTCGACAACAATGATAAATTCTTGAACATGTTTTGTGCAAAATGCTTGCAATACACTCCCATTAGTGCAACCAAAATGCTAAATACTTGCTCTTTCCAATGCTTGGTTTGCCATAATGTTAATATGCTTGTAACTGAGATTGCCCCCATAGCTCTCTCAAATTTTGGAAACTTTTCCTATGTCCATGATGAGCATGTTCATGTGATTACCCCACATATTCACCATATCTATTATGATGATTTTCTTAACGCTAATGGTGATGTGCAAAAGAAATGGACCATCATGATGGATGATATGTTCATATACCATGCACACACGTTCTTTGCTTTGCCTATTGGGTGTGTAGGTACAAGAATGCCAATGTCAACCTCAATTAAGCACGAGTTGACAAACAGAGCTCTTGATAGCATAATACAAGTGAGTTCAAGATCGAATCCGGCTCTAATACCTTTCTCATGCTTTGCATTGGACATGCCGAACAATTTCTCTTTCTCGTGGTTCATTTGCAAGCATGATGATGTGATTCTTACCGTTGGTGTTGCCTCAAACAAGTTGAACAATTTCTCTTTCATTTGGTTTGTTGGCACATACGGTTGTGTAAATGTTGTTTTGGTGAACTTTTTGGATGATATGTCGTGTGTTGCAACAAATATGAGGACCAATTTCTCTTTCCAATGGTTTGTGTGCACACATGTTGATGATATTTTGGACACTTTCCCGTATGTGTTTTGGCCAAATTCTCCACTTATTGCTTCAAGGATGTTGAACAATTTCTATTTCCGGTGCCTTGAGTGCAACAACAAAAATGAATTTCTACATGAGATGGACACCATGACCGTCTCACAATTTGGAGTTTTTGTGTTTCCGAATTTGGAAGATGTTCATATGGAGATCTTACACATTGACCTTGCACATGCATTATTATTGATAAATTCGTGTTGTGCTAACGGTGTTGTGAACATGAAAGGACATGTCATCGATGATGTGCTTCAATATCATACACAAACATACTTTGCTTAGTCTTTGTTGTGTGAAGGTACAAGTGACTTGTGGATGAGCGTCAAAGAATGGGTTCAACCCCAAACATCTACTACACAAGATCTCTCAATAAGAGCACACTGACATTATGCTAAGGTGACTTCCTTCTACTTAGGACATATTGCTAAAACTGTTGAACATTGGCTACGCTTTGAGTGTTCTCTTGTATATCTTGTGCTATTGATAGGGTAGACGACTTTAAAGGGGATATTCAAGCGTGGTTGCATCTACCTCCTATACAAGTTCATGAAGAGCCATCGTCGAGGATGACTCTTTTTCAAGTGGGGGGAGATGGTACAGGGTGACTTTCGGTCTTCACCGCATCATGTGCTTCATCACCAACACGGCACGCCAAGGTGAATCTTCTCCTTTATGCGTGCCTACAATCGCCTATTTGGAACGATATACTACTTCATACTCTGTCATATCTTGATGATACGAACTCAACGATAAGTACGGAGGGAAGGAAGGATGGCATGGAGACCCGAGGACGCAAGGCCGATATCAAGGAAGCATGAAAGAGAAGGAGGAAGAGGAGCTGGAAGCTCCAGGGCCAGCACCGCCGCCCTCCAAAATTTTAAGCAGAAGGATGTTGAATGTGTTTGTACCCTCATTGCTGTAAATTTTAAGCAATGCCGGCGTGGGGAGGCCGATAGTTTCGCGGTGCGTCGGGCGGCAGTGCTGGAGCGGGCGGCAGTGCCGTCCATGGTGCAGCGGCAGTGCCGGCCTGGAGCGTCCAGCTCCTCTTCTTCCTTCTTCTCTACCATGCCTCCGTGACATCGGCCTTGCGTCCTTGGGTCTCCGTGGTATCCTCTCTTCCCTCTGTACTTGTCGTCGTGTTTCTATCATCAAGATATGACGGAGTATGAAGTAGTATGTCGTTCCAAATAGGTGATTGTAGGCACGCATAAAGGAGAAGATTCACCTTTGTGTACCGTCGTGG
Organism: Lolium rigidum; assembly: GCF_022539505.1. Classification (NCBI taxonomy): domain Eukaryota; kingdom Viridiplantae; phylum Streptophyta; class Magnoliopsida; order Poales; family Poaceae; genus Lolium; species Lolium rigidum. The sequence continues at coordinate 118,903,568 of NC_061511.1, forward strand.
CGATGAAGCATATGATGCGGTGAAGACCGAAAGTCGCCCCGTATCATTTTTCGATAAAGGAAATTTATTAACATTATGAAGATACCAATTACACCCAACCTCTGCTACAACGTCATACCCTAATAGTTGTACGGATACATACAACCAGATAGAAAAGAAAATGTCCCACTATAGTGTTCTAGTATGCTCACTAGTAATTTGACTGCAGATTAAATATATAAATATGTATGTTAGTTTTTCTAACGTTCCTTATAATTTTGCGTAGAATATGCATTCTCATGTCCGCGCATGGAAAGAAAGTGAGGTTGCAAGCGAGGTTTTTTTTTCTTCTTTCAGTTGTAAGTGAGGTTGCAGCTTAGATTTTTTCCAGATTGTAAGTGGGGTGATTGTAAGTTGGGTTATAACTAATATTTTCTAGTTTCAAGTGAGGTTACAACTTGAGTTTTTTTCCAAGTTATAAGCAAAGTTGCAACTGAAATTATTTTTGGCTACAAATGAGGTTGTAACTATTTTTTTCGGGTTGTAAGTGAGCTCGTAACTATGATTTTTCTAGTTATAAACGAGGTTTCAGATTTTTCTAGTAATAAATAAGATTGCAACTGAGATTTTTCAGTCACAAGGCGGATTGCAACTAAAAAATATATAATAAAATATATCGGAAAAATTGAGTCATACAATTTCAGTGCTTTAGAAGGAAAATTCTAACCATGTAAATATGCAACGGCTTAAGACCCACACAATTTGAAAAAAAAAAACCCGGCCAAACAGGATATATGTTCGAAGAAAAAAACATCATTACAAAAGACGGTACACACATAAGCCCACAGCCCTGTAGGCAGAAAAACAACAGAAACACATCCCAAATCCTTGTGGGTAACACCAGCCCAACAAAATTAAAAGAAAGCAAAAAAATAGATGCAATCCATTACTACGGTTATGAAATAAGCTAAAACTAATAAATCTAGCTAGCTGAGAATTATTAGCAAATCCGTTACACAAATAGAGGCTATGACATCAGGTGTGTATGTTGTTTACTCGAACATAGCTGATTCATGAGAAAGTAATTAAATCTTGACCTTAAATTAAAGATCCAAAAGTAAATATAATTAGGATGATGTGGATCAACATAGTGTTTCGAAAACTCCCCTTAAAGAATATGAAAATCTTATTACATCTATGCCATCTTTATTGATGCATAGGCGAAAAATAAGATGGCTACTCTTGGAACAATAATTTTAATAGAAACTTAACACGTAGATTGGGCTTCTCACCCCTCCCGTCGCCGTAAATGGTACTTTGGTATTGGACCTCAGTAGATTTGGAGAAGAAAAACGGTGAAGTATATATGATGTCAACATATGTGTGCATATCAAGCACTCAAACATCGCACATATGAGCAACTCCATTCTGACAACTAGCAGATAGAGTGGTCAATATTTATACTAGAATTTTTATGTACAACCGAGCAATCATATTGATGCACGCAAACACAACCATGTATAATACTCATGGATACGCATCAGCTAGCGAGACGAGCAAATTGGAAAGTGGTGGTGACACTTCCGCTCTCCAGCTTCGCAAGCCAAGGCCCCGGGTCGTCGGAAAGAAATTTATAACTATTTACACAGGACTAGCTAGAAGCGATGGATAGTCACTAGCTAGCAGCTGAGAGGAGCTGGCCATCATCGAAGTTCAGGTTGTAGCTCTGCAGGTCGTAGCTGAACCTCGGGGCACTGCACCTCGGCCGCCGCATCACGGCGTTCTTCCAGCTGGACCTCACCCTCCAGAACGACTGCCTCACCGGCGCTGATGCCCGCCACGTACGTCGCGCTGCGGCAGCTCCAAGAGACGCCATCTTCAGTTGATCGGTGTTCACCACACTCCACAGGTCACTCAGCTTGTAACTGATTGATTTATCAATCGTATATGCTCTCACTATTTAGTACCGGTTCGTGACACGAAACGGTATTAAAGGATCTTTAGTACCGGTTCGTGTCACGAACCGGTACTAAAGGTTTTCCTGCTTCCCACGCACCTCTACAACCCCCGTGGATCGCTTTTTTTTTTGCTTTGTAAAATACAAATGAAAATGATAGAAAATTCAAAAAAATAAAATGTTTTCAGATTCTTATATGTTATGCAACCTACTATTCGGTGAAATTAAGAAATTCAAATTTTGACTTTTTTTGCAAAAAAAAGTTTGAAAAATGGTAAAACCGCATGATAGGCTTTGATTAGCCCTATAAATGTAACTGCATTTAACTTCTACAATTATTCCTGAGACCTATCCCTTGCAAAGGTTTTGCATGAGCCTGTTACTGCATTGAAGTTTTTCAATTTTTTCAGTTTGTTCGCAGCTATTTCTTCTTTCTTTGTTAGAAAATTGCAATGCCAGTTAGAATGTTATTGTCAAGTTGCAGTTCTCCATGTTCATATTTAGGGCATATAGTAAGTTCTTGACCCATCTCAATTCCAATATATGTTCATGGTTTATCTCATTGTTGCACGTCAACTAGATATGTATCTTTTCTTTGAAGTAGGACCAAGAAAGTTGTGGACTATGCAGTCGAGCTTGTCATGCTATTGAACACATATCTGATGATTGGTTGGATGCAGCAAAACCAGGTATCCCAAACAAAGGAATGCATTAATTATTTAAGGCTTATGCATATAATAGCGTAAGGAGATATTTCCTTTTTGTTGCCAGATAGAAGTGAGCTTCTTTTGTGTATTAAATACGTGAATTAAAGTGTTCTATTTCATCTAGAACCAAAAAATCCAATATTTTCTGAATATTGTTAAAGTATAGTATGTATCAAGTTATTAATTTTATTTCTCAATTGTTTTGCTGTTAAGAATAAAAAGCAGAATATGCACTCTGCACTAGTGGAGAAGAGGCCTTTGGTCCCAAGCAAATGTCCCACTGCAGAACCAAACCGGGTCTAATGCCCCCATTGGACCCGGTTCGTTTCTGCCCAGGACGACCCCACCCGCCGGCGCTCGTCTCAGTAGCGGCCTTTGGCCCCGGTTTGTCATACAAACCGGGTCCAAAGGGTCCACCCGTAGGGCGCGGCAGGCCGTGTCAACCTGGGGAACCCTTTAGTCCCGGTTTGTATGACAAACCGGGTCCAAAGGCCCCCCTCTGGCTATATAACCTTGCCCCTGCCCAAGTGTGAGTCACACTTAGCCATTTTTTCACTATCTTCACAAGAGGGTGTATTGCTTTCCTCTCTTCTTCACATGCACAAGAGGTGTTCGATGAAATGCTTAAGAGGATTTGCCACTTGAGTTTACACAAATCAAGCCACACTTAACTTGCTTTTTTCTTCTTCATCGAGGTTATTGGCAGTGAAGTTCCAATTGAGGAAAGATAGAAAGTCGTCTTCTTTTATACAGTGGTAAAGATATGTCAACCATAAAATTTTGCATTTTCTTCAGTAAATGGCAAAGATGGGTAAATGAGCTGTTCGTCCTTATTTTGTGAAAATCTCATGCTTATACAGAGAAGGATACCAGGGCATAGAGCAAGAGAGACAGAGAGTTGGAGAGTACCATGGTTGGATTTTTCTTGGTGTCGAGGACGGCGCCGCTGAGGCCATCGACGACACCATGGGAGAACTCAATATGTAGAGCAACACAGCCTCCCACATTAACCACGAGAGGGGCTCCATATTTGCCGATGGCAACTAACCTGACACGGCCTCCGCTAATGGGCTGGTAAGCGTTTGTTTCTTCTTACATAACATGGATTCAGTTTCATGTACTATATTCTTGCAGAAACTAATGATACCTGGATTGCATTACATTTTGACTAGCCTTATTTATATTTTCATTCTAAGTTGATAGCTGGTCTTTGATAGGGAAAGTTCTTTCAATAAATCCTAATCTGATTAGCACTATACAATAATATTCAGCTTTCTTGGTAAATTCATTGATGAAGAGGGGCATCAGATCCAAGAATTCAATCGTTGTATGTTTAAGTGTGTAGAAAAGGAATCCTCAGTCATCATCTTCTATTAAAGGGCCTGCTTGAGAAGTAGCCGGATGCTACCAAGTGCAGCATTAACAATCGCCAATCCGTCTCTGCCATTTTTGCAGTTATCGCTCATGACTCACTGTCGTTTTCGGTAGGGAAGGCCTTCCCGTTGACCTGTCTAAGGAGATCCTGAAAGCTATCTGTGTCCAGGCTCTCGGTCACGTAACAATGCTTTCATTTATTTTTCTTATTTAACAGTAACTAGCTTGAATGCCTGATAGAGATCACATGAATCATCGTGGTTAATCTGCAGTACTCCCTAACCATAATATTTCAATTTTTTGGATCGTGGTTGACAACATTATTTGTGGTTATGAAATATGTAAATTACTTGTGGTTATAAGTGCGCCCAGTTTTTTAACTTTAGTTGTCTTTAGTTTTGTCGAGCTAGCTGGTGGAAACCTACACAGGTGCATGAGTAATGGTTATAATTTTGATATTACATAATTTTGTTGGGTGGATATGGAAGGATGCTCGCATATCTCTTGGATTTTCTGAGATATGCTTACTGCTGGAGTTAATGTTAGCTATTGGATTAAAATGGTCATGACCTATTTGCCCATATGGATGCTTGATCGATTTGTATTGAGACTCTTGAACTCAGCTTAGATGCAATGTGTAGGAGTATCTTATTTCTAAGATACAAATCCAAATGCTTTTGAAAGTTATGAACAAATGATTTCTACATGTTCGATTTCTGATTGGACTATGCCATCTTTCTTTTTAATTTTGTTTGATTTTTGGATGAGGATGATGGTAACCCCAAACTATATGTGCTGCAGTTTTCCTATTCCAGTGTAATTAGTTATGAGTTTTAATATCTTTGGGTGAAACTTAAATCGGTAGAGTGTATGGACAACAAATTTTCTCAATGGTTGAACATGCATAAGTGATAATTCCTTCTAACTACTGCATATTGCGATAGGTATATTCTTATCATAATACGACATATTAGTTTACACACAGATAAATGTGTATTCGAGTTGGAATGTACCGCAAAACACACGTGCATTGCACGTGCCACATTACTAGTTGAAAAAAAACCCTTCATAGGCATGAGCAACACATGAGGCTTGTGCACTTTTTTACGAAAGAGAGTTTGCGAACCTGTCAATGTCATACTTGAAATCTATTCAAAAATTACACAAGTATGATATATATTCTCCTTACACATTTTTAATTACTAATTTGAGGCATTGATGTAGATTTTATTTTCTAATATTTGTTTTTCAAGAATATACCGGTATATCAATCATATATAGAAGAAAGGCCAAAACGGCCGGTACAACGTCACTCGACGGTACAATGTCACTCCACGGTACAACGCCACGCCAGGATACAATGCCAAGCGACAAACCACAAACCCTCTACAAACTTGATGATAAACGACTCATGTTGCCCAACATTTTACCATGAATGATGAGAAGAGCAACACATGACTTTAGGGCCGCTTCAAGACACCAAGAAAGACACACCATAGAATGACCTCGACTCTAAAGCACCCGGACCAATGTACTTCCCCTCATGAGCCTAGAGGAATCGGCGAGGAGGAGGCAGGATCCGAATGGACTCAGGGGAAGACGCCGATGATGATGTGTCACTATGCCGTACATTGCGCTCTGAAGCCTAAGCCCATGTCAGCAGCCAACACCGGTAGCGCCTCATTTCCCCAGACTCCAATTGTCACATCAGCCCCTCCCTGATTGCTAAGACGACGTCTTCAAGAAGATGACACACGGTGGTGCCGCTGCCGCCTGGTCCGGTCGCCGGACCTAGGGTTTTCCCTAGCATCTGATGGGAGGGGAGGCACGGCGAAGTCCATGAGTATGCCTTCAAGAAGGAAATGGCACCCTCAGGCATCGCTGTGATTAGCTTCGGTCTCCGCCAATCAGGGCTTTCCCAAAACGGGGCAATAAAAACAAGAGAGAAATATTTGACCGCATGTGGTCGAACGTGAAAGTTGTCGGTTATACGGTAACGATCTTAGCTACAACAATGAACAAAATTTTAAATATTGTAGTTGTAAATGCCACAAATATACTTCAAGATGTCCACATGATACGAGCCTTCTGGAATTTTGCTCATGCATATGAATGTTGAGTTTCAGTTTCTTCATCGAACTTCATTTTAAACAAGGTAGAATCTCATTTTTCGAATGTAAGATAGTTGTTGAAGTCTCTATATGTCCATGTCGTCTTCCTCTCCAAGATTTCATCCATCGCCAATCTCTCTCCCTCAACTAACCCTAGCTGAGTCCACCACATTTGCACGCCACAAGATAGATATTACACTCCGCTAGATTAATTAGTTTTCAGTCTTTCAAGACTCCAAGCTAATTAAGGAACGAAACTAGCACACTAAGAGAGAATAATTCATAATTTCAATCTTCACTTCTGTTACTCTAAATACATTTCTAAAGCTGGGTCATGACTAGTTGCACTTTTCTTGGGAGTGTGCGGCAGTGTGCATCATGTTATGCGGAGGCCGGGTGTAATACTTAACTTTAAGTACTAAAGCGTCCTTTATGAAAAAAAACAAGTTGCACATTTAGTGGAACCAAAAATGCAGACAATTATTTGTACAACTATCCAATTGAACTTCGAAAGGTTAAAAATTGCATAGATAATGTTATGAATTAAGATTTAGCATTCGATCGAGATTGGAGAGGAACATTGTTATTAGACGTCAGTGGATTTTGAGAAGAAAAACGTAAAATAGATATTGTTTTACTAGTTCACGGTCGACTGAGAATTAACTAACTTACATGAAGGTTGACTGTAAAAACTTCCGATTTTCCGATTTTTTTTTTCGATTTGCAGGTGCTTGGAGAGTTGCGCATTAGGTTGCAATTGCAATCAAGTCTTTTCAGTTGCAAATAAATTGCAATGAGTTGCAACTCAAATTCGGTGATATTATCTGAACGACCCAGAATTGTTCGCGTCCAAACATTTTATGCTGTCAACATGTGTGTAATCAAACAATCAAACATGGTGTATACATGAGCCATTCCATTCTATTAACTTTCAACTAGCGGATCGAGTAGTCAATACTTATAGACTGAACAACGAGCAAGACGCACAACCATGTATAATACTCATGGATAGGCATCGGGACATCAGCCAGCTAGACGAGAGGGAAAGTGGTGGCGACGCTTCCAGCTCCCCAACTTCTAAAGCCATGGCTGGATCAACGGAAAGAAAACTAAAATTATTTACACGGGACTAGCTAGAGCGACCGATAGTCACTAGCTAGGCAGCCGAGCCGAGGTGGCCGTCGTCGAAGTTCAGGGAGTAGCTCTGCAGGTCGTAGCCGAACCTCGGGGCGCCGCCCCTTGGCTTCCGCATCACGGCGTTCTTCCAGCTCGACCTCATCCTCCAGAACAGCTGCCTCACCGGCACCGGCGCCCGCCACGCCGTGCTACCGGCAGCTCCCATAGACATCATCTTTGGTGGATCGATGTTCACCACACTTCAGAGCTCACTCAGCTCGCAGCTGATTGATTTATCACTGGTATATGCTCTGCTGCTATGTATGTAACTGCTAGACTAGCCTGCAAGTGTTCGAACTTAGCCTCCTTCTGATCAGATGAGCACACGAGCCTCTCAGCAGCTGTTTATAACCTTGCGGTTGGATACGCGTCGCTGTCGTGGGCACCACTCTCGCGCACTCAACCACGAGCCGACGAGGGCATCCACCACGCACGATCTCCCTTGCATCGGAATGGTCGTGGAAAAAGCACATTTTGGACATCTTTAGTTCTCCGTGTTGCTCTGTATAGATGCATGCACACACGAACGATTGAGGTGTGCTTCGGTGCGCACCCTTGATACGTCTCCGACGTATCGATAATTTCTTATGTTCCATGCCGCATTATTGATGATATCTACATGTTTTATGCATACTTTATGTCGTATTTATGCATTTTCTGGCACTAACCTATTAACGAGATGCCGAAGAGCCAGTTGCTGTTTTCTGTTGTTTTTGGTTTCAGAAATCCTAGTATGGAAATATTCTCGGAATTGGACGAAATCAATGCCCAGGGGCCTATTTTACCACGAAGCTTCCAGAAGTCCGAGGGAGAGACGAAGTGGGGCCACGAGGTGGCAACACGCCAGGGCGGCGCGGCCTGGACCCTGGCCGCGCCGCCCTGTTGTGTGGGGCCCCCGTGACCCCTCCGAGGCTGCCCTTCCGCCTACATATAGTCTTCGTCACGAAACCCCCAGTACCGAGAGCCACGATACGGAAAACCTTCCAGAGACGCCGCCGCCGCCAATCCCATCTCGGGGGATTCAGGAGATCGCCTCCGGCACCCTGCCGGAGAGGGGAATCATCTCCCGGAGCACCGCCATGGTCGCCTCCGGAGTGATGAGTGAGTAGTTCACCCCTGGACTATGGGTCCATAGCAGTAGCTAGATGGTCGTCTTCTCCTTATGTGCTTCATTGTCGGATCTTGTGAGCTGCCTAACATGATCAAGATCATATATCTGTAATGCTATATGTTGTGTTTGTTGGGATCCGATGGATAGAGAATACTATGTTATGTTGATGATCAATCTATTACCTATGTGTTGTTTATGATATTGCGTGCTCTCCGTTATTAGTAGAGGCTCTGGCAAGTTTTTACTCTTAACTCCAAGAGGGAGTATTTATGCTCGATAGTGGGTTCATGCCTCCATTAAATCTGGGACAGTGACAGAAAGTTCTAAGGTTGTGGATGTGCTGTTGCCACTAGGGATAAAACATTGATGCTATGTCCGAGGATGTAGTTATTGATTACATTACGCACCATACTTAATGCAATTGTCCGTTGTTTGCAACTTAATGCTTGGAAGGGGTTCGGATGATAACCTAAAGGTGGACTTTTTAGGCATAGATGCATGTCGGATAGCGGTCTATGTACTTTGTCATAATGCCCAATTAAATCTCACTATACTCATCATATCATGTATGTGCATGGTCATGCCCTCTCTATTTGTCAATTGCCCAACTGTAATTTGTTCACCCAACATGCTATTTATCTTATGGGAGAGACACCTCTAGTGAAGCTGTGGACCCCGGTCCATTCTTTTACATTGAATACAATCTACTACAATACTTGTTCTACTGTTTTCACGCAAACAATCATCATCCACACTATACATCAAATCCTTTGTTACTGACAAGCCGGTGAGATTGACAACCTCACTGTTTCGTTGGGGCAAAGTACTTTGGTTGTGTTGTGCGGGTTTCACGTTGGCGCCGAAATCCCGGTGTTGCGCCGCACTACATCCCGCCGCCATCAACCTTCGACGTGCTTCTTGACTCCTACTCGGTTCGATAAACCTTGGTTTCTTACTGAGGGAAACTTGCTGCTGTACGCATCACACCTTCCACTTGGGGTTCCCAACGGGCGTGTGCTTTACGCATCATCAAGCTAAATTTACGGCGCCGTTGTCGGGAGATCAAGACACGCTGCAAGGGAGTCTCCACAATCCAATCTCTTTACTTTGTTTTGTCTTGCTTTATTTTATTTACTTTCTTGTTTGCTGCATTATATCAAAACACAAAAAATTAGTTGCTAGCTTTACTTTATTTACTGTCTTGCACTCTATATCAAAAACACACAAAAAATTTAGTTACTTGCATTCGCTTTACTTATTTCGACATGTTTCCTTTTAATTTTACTGTAAAAGATATACCTGTGGGACAAGGGTCTATAATTGGAAGAGATAATATAGAAGAATTTTTCACCCATGTTAGTATGCATGAAGATCTTAAAGACATACCCCTTGCAAAAGCTGTCCCTACTTATGAAGATGCCTCTGTTTGTTTGGTACGCATGATGAAAGCTAGATTTATTAGTCTCAACCCCATGATACAACACATGTTTCTTACACTTTCTGATATGGAGCGGGAGAGAAGAGAGATTTTGTTCTAAAAGTCTTAGTGCGAGAATTTGCGGATATAGCTAAAGAAGCTAGAAAAGTTTTTAGTAAGCATGAGAGGCTTGGTACGATCACCGATTTTAAAAGAACACTTGAAAAAATGGATATGGATAGAATTAAGTACACTAATAGTGTTAATGACGGTGGGGAGATTAAAGCACCAATATCATGTAAGCTCCTAGCGATGCATGAAGCTCTAGATGATAATTATGCTTTGCTTGTTCCTGAAAATTTGTTTGATGAGAGTAGCAAGCCCAGGACTAATGAAAAGGGAGCCGCTGAAACCTATGTATCCAAAATACTATGCATGTTTGAGAAAACTCCAAACCCCGCTGTCGATGCATCATCTCTTGATAACACTTGATATACACTTTCTGCGCCTAGATGAAAGGCGTTAAAGAAAAGCGCTTATGGGAGACAGCCCATGTTTTTACTACAGTACTTTTATTTTATATTTGAGTCTTGGAAGTTGTTACTACTGTAGCAACCTCTCCTTATCTTAGTTTTGTGCATTGTTGTGCCAAGTAAAGTCATTGATAGTAAGGTTCATACTAGATTTGGATTACTGCGCGAAACAGATTTCTTTCTGTCGTCACGAATTTGGGCCTAATTCTCTGTAGGTAACTCAGAAAATTATGCCAATTTACGTGAGTGATCCTCAGATATGTACGCAACTTTCATTAAATTTGAGCATTTTCATTTGAGCAAGTCGGGTGCCTCAATAAAATTCGTCTTTACGGACTGTTCTGTTTTGACAGATTCTGCCTTTTATTTCGCATTGCCTCTTTTGCTATGATGGATGAATTTCTTTGTTCCATTAATGTCCAGTAGCTTTGTGCAATGTCCGAAGTGTTAAGAATGATTATGTCACCTCTGAACATGTGAATTTTTATTATGCACTAACCCTCTAATGAGTTGTTTCGAGTTTGGTGTGGAGGAAGTTTTCAAGGATCAAGAGAGGAGGATGATACAATATGATCAAGGAGAGTGAAAGCTCTAAGCTTGGGGATGCCCCGGTGGTTCACCCCTGCATATTTTAAGAAGACTCAAGTGTCTAAGCTTGGGGATGCCCAAGGCATACCCTTCTTCATCGTCAACATTATCAGGTTCCTCCCCTGAAACTATATTTTTATTCCATCACATCTTATGTGCTTTGCTTGGAGCGTCGGTTTGTTTTTGTTTTTGTTTGAATAAACTGGATTCTAGCATTCATTGTGTGGGAGAGAGACACGCTCCGCTGTTGCATGTGGACAAATATGTCCTTAGGCTTTACTCATAGTATTCATGGCGAAGGTTGAATCTTCTTCGTTAAATTGTTATATGGTTGGAATCGGGAAATGTTACATGTAGTAATTCTAAAATGTCTTGAATAATTTGATACGTGGCAATTGTTGTGCTCATGTTTAAGCTCTTGCATCATATACTTTGCACCCATTAATGAAAAAATACAAAGATCTTGCTAAAATTTGGTTTGCATATTTGGTCTCTCTAAAGTCTAGATAATTTCTAGTATTGAGTTTTGAACAACAAGGAAGACGGTGTAGAGTCTTATAATGTTTACAATATGTCTTTTATGTGAGTTTTGCTGCACCGGTTCATCCTTGTGTTTGTTTCAAATAACCTTGCTAGCCTAAACCTTGTATCGAGAGGGAATACTTCTCATGCATCCAAAATCCTTGAGCCAACCACTATGCCATTTGTGTCCACCATACCTACCTACTACATGGTATTTCTCCGCCATTCCAAAGTAAATTGCTTGAGTGCTACCTTTAAAATTTCCATTCTTTACCTTTGCAATATATAGCTCATGGGACAAATAGCTTAAAAACTATTGTGGTATTGAATATGTACTTATGCACTTTATCTCTTATTAAGTTGTTTGTTGTGCGATAACCATGTTCCTGGGGACGCCATCAACTACTCTTGGTTGAATATCATGTGAGTTGCTATGCATGTCCGTCTTGTCCGAATTAAGGGAGATTTACCACTCATTTAATGGTTAGAGCAAGCATAATGTTAGAGAAGAACATTGGGCCGCTAACTAAAGCCATGATCCATGGTGGAAGTTTCAGTTTTGGACATATATCCTCAATCTCATATGAGAACATTAATTGTTGCTACATGCTTATGCATTAAAGAGGAGTCCATTATCTGTTGTCTATGTTGTCCCGGTATGGATGTCTAAGTTGAGAATAATCAAAAGCGAGAAATACAATGCGAGCTTTCTCCTTAGACCTTTGTACAGGCGGCATAGAGGTACCCCTTTGTGACACTTGGTTAAAACATGTGTATTGCGATGATAATCCCGGTAATCCAAGCTAATTAGGACAAGGTGCGGGCACTATTAGTATACTATGCATGAGGCTTGCAACTTGTAAGATATAATTTACATGATACATATGCTTTATTACTACCGTTGACAAAATTGTTTCTTTTTTCAAAACCAAAGATCTAGCACAAATATAGCAATCAATGCTTCCCTCTGTGAAGGGCCTTTCTTTTACTTTTATGTTGAGTCAGTTCACCTATCTCTCTCCACCTCAAGAAACAAACACTTGTGTGAACTGTGCATTGATTCCTACATACTTGCATATTGCACTTGTTATATTACTTTACATTGACAATATCCATGAGATATACATGTTATAAGTTGAAAGCAACCGCTGAAACTTAATCTTCCTTTTTGTTGCTTCAATACCTTTACTTTGATTTATTGCTTTATGAGTTAACTCTTATGCAAGACTTATTGATGCTTGTCTTGAAAGTACTATTCATGAAAAGTCTTTGTTTTATGATTCATTTGTTTACTCATGTCATTACCATTGTTTTGATCGCTGCATTCATTACATATGCTTACAATAGTATGATCAAGGTTTTGATGGCATGTCACTCCAGAAATTATCTTTGTTATCGTTTACCCGCTCGGGACGAGCGAGAACTAAGCTTGGGGATGCTGATACGTCTCCGACGTATCGATAATTTCTTATGTTCCATGCCACATTATTGATGATATCTACATGTTTTATGCATACTTTATGTCGTATTTATGCATTTTCCGGCACTAACCTATTAACGAGATGCCGAAGAGCCAGTTGCTGTTTTCTGCTGTTTTTGGTTTGAGAAATCCTAGTAAGGAAATATTCTCGGAATTGGACGAAATCAACGCCTAGGGGCCTATTTTGCCACGAAGCTTCCAGAAGTCCGAGGGAGAGACGAAGTGGGGCCACGAGGTGGCGACACGGCAGGGCGGCGCGGCCTGGACCCTGGCCGCACGGCCCTGTTGTGTGGGGCCCCCGTGACCCCTCCGAGGCTGCCCTTCCGCCTACATATAGTCTTCGTCGCGAAACCCCCAGTACCGAGAGCCACGATACGGAAAACCTTCCAGAGACGCCGCCGCCGCCAATCCCATCTCGGGGGATTCAGGAGATCGCCTCCGGCACCCTGCCGGAGAGGGGAATCATCTCCCGGAGGACTCTTCACCGCCATGGTCGCCTCCGGAGTGATGAGTGAGTAGTTCACCCCTGGACTATGGGTCCATAGCAGTAGCTAGATGGTCGTCTTCTCCTTATGTGCATCATTCTCGGATCTTGTGAGCTGCCTAACATGATCAAGATCATCTATCTGTAATGCTATATGTTGTGTTTGTTGGGATCCGATGGATAGAGAATACTATGTTATGTTGATTATCAATCTATTACCTATGTGTTGTTTATGATCTTGCATGCTCTCCGTTATTAGTAGAGGCTCGGCCAAGTTTTTACTCTTAACTCCAAGAGGAGTATTTATGCTCGATAGTGGGTTCATGCCTCCATTAAATCTGGGACAAGTGACAGAAAGTTCTAAGGTTGTGGATGTGCTTGTTGCCACTAGGGATAAAACATTGATGCTATGTCCGAGGATGTAGTTATTGATTACATTACGCACCATACTTAATGCAATTGTCTGTTGTTTGCAACTTAATACTTGGAAGGGGTTCGGATGATAACCTGAAGGTGGACTTTTTAGGCATAGATGCATGTCTGGATAGCGGTCTATGTACTTTGTCGTAATGCCCAATTAAATCTCACTATACTCATCATATCATGTATGTGCATGGTCATGTCCTCTCTATTTGTCAATTGCCCAACTGTAATTTGTTCACCCAACATGATATTTATCTTATGGGAGAGACACCTCTAGTGAACTGTGGACCCCGGTCCATTCTTTTACATTGAATACAATCTACTGCAATACTTGTTCTACTTGTTTTCTCGCAAACAATCATCATCCACACTATACATCTAATCCTTTGTTACGGCAAGCCGGTGAGATTGACAACCTCACTTTGTTTCGTTGGGGCAAAGTACTTTGGTTGTGTTGTGCGGGTTCCACGTTGGCGCCGGAATCCCTGGTGTTGCGCCGCACTACATCCCGCCGCCATCAACCTTCGACGTGCTTCTTGACTCCTACTGGTTCGATAAACCTTGGTTTCTTACTGAGGGAAACTTGCTGATGTACGCATCACACCTTCCACTTGGGGTTCCCAACGGGCGTGTGCTTTACGCGTCATCAACCCTCTCCAAACTCACGACTCATCGCCGAAGGGGTAGGATGGTCCCGATTTTGTTTTTTTTGTGCTGCCCGCCGAAACCCATATCCAAGCCCAGTACAAGGCTCGTATGGGTATACAGGGCCTGGGCTTATCTATACGGACGACCCCATGTGGGTGGGTTCAACGTGTTAAGCTAATCACCGTGATTAGCTCCCACGTCATTGCATGCATCGTTTTCATCGGCACTGGAGATCTGATCGAGCTGTTCCACGCTGCCGCTAGGTAAAACGCAGGGGGTTGTTGCCGGCACGTCCGTCGCCGCCGGTGGTTGTTTCGCATCTCTACGCCGCCGACCGCGAAGCCCCCGCAGATCGACGACCTTGGAAAGGGGCGCCACCGGCTCGGCATCTTCCCCGCTAGGGTTTATAATTAGAGGTACCCATGACTTCTTCTTCTAGCATAATCAAGACGACGCAATACTGCCGGTTTTTCAATTCTAATTATGGTCCAATACTACAGAATATGGAGAACTCTATGTCCGGTATGATTGAGGAACAAAACGAGTACGTCGGCTATAATTCCGATGACATGTCAATCGTGGAAAATTTGCAGCGCGAAGTCGGCTACAGCGAAGACGAGTTTGATGTGAGCCACAATTACTATATATTCTTGGTGCACTATTTTTCATTTCGATTACCAGCAGTCCAGCATCATCAAATAATATATGGTTCATCCTCTCATAATTTATGCAGATTGCGTACGATGAATTTGATAATGATGACAACCATGGTGAACACACAAAGGATGACAATGATGAGAACCATGGTGAACACATAGACGATCAAAATACTATTGAGGTATGTGTAGTGACTCATAAAATGACATAAAATGATGCATAAAATGATGACAACTCTAAAATTTACGGTTATTAAATTCCGCGATGCATTAATAAATTTCAGGCACAATTTGACGCGCAGTTAGAGACGACTATTACGGTGAATCTGACTTGGACACGGGCCATACTAATGATGTGGAAGGTTCTGGGGATTCTGTTGACATGAGCCAGGTTGTTATCTCTTTTTTATCATTCTCATAGAGGTGGAACACATAAAATTATAGTTTTAATTAATGCCTACGTTTTCTACTTGCAGGCGACGCCAAGCGCTAGTCAGCCTGAGAAAACACAGAAAGGTAGTAATGGCAATGAATATCCTGATAATAAGCGGGATTTATACTGGAAGATAAAGGAGATGAGTTTTATTTCTAAAGCAGCAGCATATTCTTTCTACAACAGATATGCTAAAGATTATGGGTTCAACGTTCGGTTGGACCAGGTTAAGCGGTTTGATGACGGAGTAATTTGGCTAAGGAGTTTTGTGTGTTCCAGAGAAGACAGACGTCCCAAAAAGCTAATGACCACGGAAGGCCGCATATATAGGCTCAGACCTGGGTCTCGCTGCGGCTGCAAGGCATGTTTGGTGGTGAAGTTTGATGGAAAAACTGGCTTCTGGATTATTGAAGATTTTCGTGACAATCATAACCATGACCCAGCTGAACCATGTCAAGTGTCGTTTCTTCGGTCCCATAGGACAATCAACGACGCGCAGAGATCTGAGATATTATCACTGGGAGCCATGGGAGTCAGGAAGCACATCATTATGAGATCCTTCATTGCAAACTCTGGTTCATTTGCCGGTGTTGGATTCACAAGAAAGGATATGTACAACATGTGCTCTAGGGAGAGGAGGAGGCTGCTTTTCGACGGTGACGCTACCACAACTATCCGCATTATGGCAAAGAGAAAAAGAGGGACCCTGAATTTTTCTATGAATATGCCCTTGACGACGAAGGCCATCTGAAGCACATGTTTTGGTGTGATTCCCAGTCACGTAGGGATTACCAGGACTACGTCGATGTGCTGGTGTTTGATAGCACATACAAGATGAATAAATATTAGATGCCATTTGTTCCTTTTTTGGGGTTGAACAACCACCGCAGGACAACGATCTTTGGGTGTACCATCCTTTCAAGCGAGAATGAAGAAACATATGTTTGGCTTCTAAACACTTTCCTGAAAGCGATGTGTCAACAGAAGCCGAAGGCAGTAATCACAGATGCAGATGCTGCGATGATGTCTGCAATCAGCAAAGTATTTTCTGGTGTGTCGCATCACATCTGCAGCTTTCACATTGAAAAAAATATGGAGATGCATCTACCTAACAAGTCACTGAACGAGTTCATGACTCTTTTGTATTACACCACCTCAGAGCAAGTATTTGAGGAGTGATGGCATGCATTTTACAGAAAATGGCAATCCCCAAAAATCAGAACATGGATGAAGAGGATGTATAACAAGAGGAGACTTTGGGCCGCAGCGTATCTCTATGAAGGACTCTGGTTGGGTATGAAAAGCAACAAGCGGAGTGAAAGTTTAAACTCTTGTCTGAACCTTCACCTAGATGGGGATATGATTATGCACTACGATAAAGCAATTGTCCGTCTCTGTGAGAATGAAGCCCACGATGATGGCACAGCTTCACAAACTACACTAGTGCTAATTACTAATTTCAGAAAAATAGAGGTTGCTGCTGCAAACATCTTCACTCCTGCTGTGTTCTATATTATTCAAGGTGAACTTTCAAAGATTGGCGGCATAGAGATCTTAGAAATAATGCACGTAGGAGACTCAAGCATCTTCATTGTGGCATGGAGGAATAAAGTTAGGACCAGGTTCTAACGAGGCATAAATTATAAGGTGCATCTGTCAAAGTATGATTCGAAAGGGGATCCCTTGCAAGCACATACTGCATGTGCTGCATTTCTTGAAAGTTACTGAAATTCCACAATGTTGTGCTCTACGATGATTCACAAAAAATGCCAGGTTTGGGTTGCCAGCTAGATGCAACAACGACATGTTTGGGTGGGGTTGGTCTGGGCCATAGGAGAAGATGAAATACAGCAAGATATATATTAGTGCACATACATGAGAAAGTACACGAAGACATGTCTGTAGGGAGTGCAATATACCAAGTCTTCCACAACTGATTTTGACACCCCTGAACAAAACAAAGGATCAAGGACCTGGAATTCCTTCTTCGTTGTATGCATGACAACAGTTACGTAATGAGTTTTCCGTATGTTCAGTGCGAAATATGTCTAAAAGAGAAGAAAAAAACTATGTCAATTATCATATTGTTTTATTCTAATTTGGCATGAAACATTCAAAGAAACTACTGTTACCTTCTCACGCTTGAAATATTCATCCATAACCCTACCTACGGCTCCTGATCTTGTAACTACCTCATATATATTTTTAATTGTGTATTTTCTTCTATACTGTTTTTCTACGAGTTCAAGGAGATAGTTTGTCCTCCACGCTGGACATAACATTCGATCAGACCCAACTCGGAGAGACAAATATCCAATAGCAGCATCAATAATATGAAAACAACAACAATAATGTCATGTTCAAATAATTTACCAGTATAACGCAAACTTTAGGTTTTGAAGACTTACATCATCAGATAGCCATTCATGTGCAAGAACGACGTTAAGCCTTTTTGAAGACAAGCTGGCGCCAAATTCATTCTTGTACACTCCTTTAGATGCTTGTTTCGGTTTCTTAGATATTGTTTTAACATATAAAGCGGCAGCTTCTATTTCCTGTTGTGTTGGTACTGCCGAAGATACCCAACTTCTAGTTCTGCAAACAACCCTCATGCACAAAATAGTAATAACATATGTGTTACAGGTTGCAGCATCATTTATTTTCCAACAAAGAAATAACGAATAAATGGTCTTACCTTTCTTTACACGCCTTCGATGTTTTGCTGCTGGTTTCGCAACCACATATGGCGATCCATATTTTTGATTCGTCATCCGTTTCCTTTCCCTTGCAACTTGTACCGCTGCGTTTCTCCTTCTAGCATTAGTATTTGCACACTTTTTTGTATTGCCATTCTTCCTACTAGCCTCTCCTCCCATTGTTTCTACACTATGAGTGCTCATAACTTCGTCTTCACAGTCATGTAGGTCATCCTTCTGTCCAGCATTCACCTTGGTGGTAGATTTTGCGAAAATGTCATCCGGTACTTCCGAGGATGATGCCGGTTTTGTAGTAGCATTTATGATTAAAGGATTTTCTTGTGTACCCTCCGTGTTACCAAGGTTTTCTGGTGTGACGTACACATTATCTCCGGCCTCCGGCACACCATTATGCTTAGGAGGTGTGACATACTTATCAAAATTCTTTGTTAGATTGCTAATTAAAGCATCTAAGTCGTCAGAACTGTTCTTGTACATGAACTCTTTCTTAGACGAATCATCGATGTGAATAGAATCGTCCTCTTCCTCATCTCCTCCTTTATCTGACTCTGATCCTTCAACCGGTTTGTACATGACACCGTTCTTATTTAATATTTTTAGAACTTCCTGCAAAACAAGTAGTAACATAATTATTCATTACTGATAATGTAATATTTTCTTGTTCGTAAAATGTATGGATCCTCACCTCTGCACATCTCTTTGGTACAATTGCTAAGTGTGTGTCAATGTGATCCGTCAGTTCCTTCTTCATACTTTTCATTAGTATGTCCTTGTTATAATCCCTCTGTCTCGAACATGTCGAACGTGACTGTTCACCATTCTGTGATGTATTTTGCTTTGTTTGCGCACTAGCTTTGGATTGAGATGTAAGATCACTAATAATTTGCATGTCAAATTAGAAAACAAATGGCATAAATTAATATAACAACACAATGTCGACTAGGATATAATGTAGCTAGAAGTAGTGATAAAAAACAAAACCTTCACTTTGCCTCGCCCACGACCATTTGCATAGTCGTACAACGATCTCCTTTCCGCTTCCGCTTCGGTCTAGTTTCTCATAAGTAGCCGAATAGACTTGTGTGGAATATACGTCGGATCATCAACGACTACCACCTTTTCCCAGTATAGTAACTACAAACAACACATTTTAAATAAAATAAGTTTCAAATTATCACATACATCAAATATAGTGCTAATCATGTTTGCATACCTGAGTGAGACCAAGATTTCCTACCAGCCATCCCCTACCTTTTGCTGCCCTTGTGTAAGCCGACAAATTATCAAGGAGGTAACACAATGTGAAGTGATTTCAGTTAATTTTAAACAGTCTAGGAACATCCTCCACTAAACAGTAGTGATCTCTATCGATTGTTTTTGGGCCATATGGCGCCAGAACCATGCCAATTAGCACAAGCACTGCTTTCCGCACAAAGTCATCATCAGAAGCTTTCTCTCTCTATGTCAGCAATCAATTCGGAAATAACTAGATTTCCACTAGACTTGCTGAGATAACTAGCCGGTATGTTCCTTCTACTTACTAGACATTCTTGATCAATTATTTCGAAAGCAGAATAACCGTCATTACATAGACCATAAACGCATTCTATGTCTACAGGGGTTGCAGCTATCGCTCCCGCCTTGTCTTGTACTACGGATGTCTCTTTTTTAGGATCAAACAGTTCTATCATAAATCTGATCAAATTTTTGCGCATGCCAAAGGCTGGCAGTTGCAACATCGTCCGCAAACTAGTAGAGCTAAACCTCGCACGTTGAGGTCCTGAAAAAGTGGCTACAAGATCCGTCCACTGTGTGTGGTCACAATAAACCGGTCCATCTAAATCATCCATTCTGTAAATAACATATAAAAACAATAATTATTGCCGACATAGAAAATATCCTAACCATCTACAGCGTAAATGTCAACCTAAAACTTACACGTCCGGAAAAGAATGAAGATTTAGATCAAGTGGACGAAACGATCGATGATAAAAGAGATTGCAAACGCGCGCACCTGGAACACGGATGTTGCCGTCGTTAGATCGAGCTGTAGGCTCCGCCGATGAAAGGACTCCTATGTTCTCCAGACGGCAACAGAAGTCGATGTTGACTTCAAGAAGAAATCATGGGTAGTTAGACGTGTTGAGTAGGACGTGCCGCTAACTAGGGCACCTGCTGTTAATACTATAATTAGGGAAGCTCCCAATGGATATCTGGGCCGGCCCGTTAGTACCCAGCCCATATACGGAGTCCACTCTATGCATGTGATAAGACACTGCTTTGCATTCGGCAGACGCACGGCAACTTACTTCTCCATCCCTCTTTTGGAGCAGCAATACATGTTCAAGGCCTTGGCAGCCAACGTGCTGATCACCTACAAGCATACCATGGTTCCGCATGGCACCACTCAACAATGGTTTGTAACTTGTACGATGGTGCAAAATATGATTTTTAATTACGATTTGAATTGTTTGCAATGAATGATTTTGTAAAAAATATGGTCTTTTCTGAACATTACTAGATCTGCAATATACATTATTGAGATATTTATAGTGCCACTGGCGAGTGGGGCATCAACATATTTCACAATACTACAACCCTCATACAACACTTGTTCATGTCCAAATTTGTAGAGAACTAAGCTGGATATAACTCATAAGCATTCACGAACGAATTCTTCACGCATTGTCATAAAAGTGTTCACGGGCTATAGTGTACCATTAAAAATGATATAAAAGTTTACCGTACTAAAAGTGTACCAACAAATATGACATAAACATAAATTTTAGATAGCTATAGTGTTCACGAGCGAAGTCTGAACCGGGTTGCTCTCACACACTGTCAAGCATAATCTTCAGACCACCTTCTCCTCCTTGGTTACGGAACCAGAACACGTATTTCTGATTTATCTTCATGCCATTCTGCCTCACGATATTCATCCAAAGGTGATGTTATCATGGCACCTCCTTTTGGTATCCCTTTCACCGTTGACATGCTCATCACCATCATAACTTGTGCAACATTGGCATTTCGTGATTAGACCTTTATTGTTGCTGGTAGCTGAATATTAGGCGGAATGTAGTTGATGGTGAACCTCCTTGAGAAGTACTGCACATAAATTTCACAGTCAATTCTCGGCATATCTTGGTTAGTAGTAAGAAATGATACAAATCAAAATTAATTACCATATTTGCTTTATTCTTCACAATGCTTGATTTCTTGATGGTGCACACATATAATGGAATTATTGGTAGGGTTTTCGCAACTAGTCGTTCGAGTGCATCAAAATCGTCATAATTCATTTTAACTCGATTTGCATACTCTACGAAAGCTTCAAAATCATACTCTTCCTCTTTTCCAAGACCTGCATGTAGTATTAAAAAACATAAGGGACAACAATTAATACTAAATTAAGTTGTTCATAACACTGCGTTTTCAAATAGTGCCATAAACAGCCTTACCCCTTATAATAGGCCTTTTCCTCCAATTCGGTAAAGCATGAAGCTGGGCAGGAGTAGCAAGGAATGGTTGATCAATGTCAATGTTCTGATATGTCATATACGATCAAACTAAAAAACAAAATATGTAACATAAGATCAAACTAATTAACTAGGGTGTTAACCACTATATCTAATTAACTCAGCCGATATTTTTTTCCAAGCGACCCAACCAAGGGATCGAATTAGCGTTTAAGAGACATATTAAAAGCCAAAGGAAGTAAGCTAGTTTTTAACGATAATTAAGTGGCACACGCCAGATTAAAGCCAACTAAAGCAAACGCTAAACATCAACAGAAGCTCAACAAATGGAGGCATCTATTCCAAGATAACTCGGGCCGATTAGACAGCCAGATCTAACTCGAGCAGATCAAACTAAAGAGGATATGTTTCTAGATGTACCGCGTCTACCTATTTTCAGGCATGAGGTCATAAAAAATCTAGGTGCATGCCACGAGGTGAGCGAACTATACTTACATCCATGGCGATGAGATCCCAGTCAGCTCGTAACCAACGTCTTCGAGGATGCAGTCAGTGTCCAGTCGTAGATCATAGGAGGCGCTGAGGAGATAGATCATTTGGGAATTAGATTTTATTTAGTAAGGTAATTAAATACGCTGTCGGGAATTACGGTTGTTCGCTTACCTAAATAAAAGGATGGGTCAGGCCGGGCATCAATTGCGGCCCACGAGGACCATGTAGCAGCGTCCCGCGAACGTAAAGATGAATCCGTCGGCCCGTTATCTCGTCAGCATCTCCATTCCGCCTCCACCTAGAGGTCGCAGCCGCCGCCTTTCCTCTCCACATGGTGATTTTGGCTATGGACGACATTGAGCTCGTCGAACCCATGCACAACTCACCGGATGAGGTATTATGATTCTAAGTTAACATACATCCTCTTTATCTCGCGGGATTCTAAATATCTTGAAGAGTCATCGATATGCGCAGTGCATAAGTTATGTCCTCCGAATTAAATATATTTTCCATTTTTTGAAGGAGTCATTATGTGAGTGTGGTATTCGGGAGGACTGTGCCCAGTTTCAACATTGTCTACATGCAAAAATAGTTCTCCTAGAAGAACTAAATTTTAAAGGGTTTTTTGTTCTCGTGCCCCTGGTTCGTTAGTTGTACTCAGTTTTCCCCAGCCTCTTAACTTTTCCTCAGTTTTCCCTCCCTCTAGTTTGAAACCCTCGCAGAGGCTCGGACGGGAGGGTTGCCGTCTGGTCAGAGGCCTTCCGTTACCGGTGACGGCTAGGGAGCCGCGGTGGTTTTGACTTGACCGTTGCTTTCGAAATGTGTTGACTGTTGACTGGAAGAGCTGACCCAAAGCTTTCCCCTCCGCCCGAGACTGGAGGAGCTCACACACCGCCCCTCCGCCGCCACGCCGTCCTGCCCACTGATGGCGTGTATTTCACACGTTCGGTGGAAAACCCCAAGAGGAAGGTATGATGCGCACAGCAGCAAGTTTTCCCTCAGAAAGAAACCAAGGTTTATCGAACCAGGAGGAGCCAAGAAGCACGTTGAAGGTTGATGGCGGCGGGATGTAGTGCGGCGCAACACCGGAGATTCCGGCGCCAACGTGGAACCTGCACAACACAACCAAAGTACTTTGCCCCAACGAAACAGATGAGGTTGTCAATCTCACCGGCTTGCTGTAACAAAGGATTAACCGTATTGTGTGGAAGATGATTGTTTGCAGAGAAAACAGTAAAAACAAGTATTGCAGCAGATTTGTATTTCAGTATTAAAGAATGGACCGGGGTCCACAGTTCACTAGAGGTGTCTCTCCCATAAGATAAAAGCATGTTGGGTGAACAAATTACAGTCGGGCAATTGACAAATAGAGAGGGCATAACAATGCACATACATGACATGATAAGTATAGTGAGATTTAATTGGGCATTACGACAAAGTACATAGACCGCCATCCAACCGCATCTATGCCTAAAAAGTCCACCTTCGGGTTATCATCCGAACCCCTCCAGTATTAAGTTGCAAAGCAACAGACAATTGCATTAAGTATGGTGCGTAATGTAATCAACAACTACATCCTCGGACATAGCGCCAATGTTTTATCCCTAGTGGCAACAAGCACAACACAACCTTAGAACTTTCTCACATCGTCCCGTGTGTCAATGCAGGCATGAACCCACTATCGAGCATAAGTACTCCCTCTTGGAGTTAAAAGTAAAAACTTGGCCAGAGCCTCTACTAGTAACGGAGAGCATGCAAGATCATAAACAACACATGTATAATAACTTGATAATTAACATGACATGGTATTCTCTATCCATCGGATCCCGACAAACACAACATATAGAATTACGGATAGATGATCTTGATCATGTTAGGCAGCTCACAAGATCCAACAATGAAGCACAATGAGGAGAAGACAACCATCTAGCTACTGCTATGGACCCATAGTCCAGGGGTGAACTACTCACTCATCACTCCGGAGGCGACCATGGCGGTGTAGAGTCCTCCGGGAGATGAATCCCCTCTCCGGCAGGGTGCCGGAGGAGATCTCCGTAATCCCCCGAGATGGGATCGGCGGCGGCGGCGTCTCAATAAGGTTTTCCGTATCGTGGTTTTTCGCATCAGGGGTTTCGCGACGGAGGCTTTAAGTAGGCGGAAGGGCAGAGTCGGGGGCCAGACGAGGGGGCCACACCATAGGGCGGCGCGGGCCCCCCCTGGGCCGCGCCGGCCTATGGCGTCGCCACCTCGTGGCCCCACTTCGTGTGTTCTTCGGTCTTCTGGAAGCTCCGTGGAAAAATAGGACCCTGGGTCTTCGTTTCGTCCAATTCCGAGAATATTTCGTTACTAGGATTTCTGAAACCAAAAACAGCAGTAAAACGAGAACCGGCACTTCGGCATCTTGTTAATAGGTTAGTTCCGGAAAATGCACGAATATGACATAAAGTGTGCATAAAACATGTAGGTATCATCAATAATATGGCATAGAACATAAGAAATTATCGATACGTCGGAGACGTATCAAGCATCCCCAAGCTTAGTTCTCGCTCGTCCCGAGCAGGTAAAACGATAACAAAGATAATTTCTGAAGTGATATGCCATCATAACCTTGATCATACTATTTGTAAACATATGTAGTGGATGCAGCGATCAAAACAATGGTGATGAAATGAGTAAACAAGTGAATCATATAGCAAAGACTTTTCATGAATAGTACTTCAAGACAAGTATTAATAAGTCTTGCATAAGAGTTAACTCATAAAGCAATAAATCAAAGTAAAGGTATTGAAGCAACACAAAGGAAGATTAAGTTTCAGCGGTTGCTTTCAACTTGTAACATGTATATCTCATGGATAATTGTCAACATAGAGTAATATAACAAGTACAATATGCAAGTATGTAGGAATCAATGCACAGTTCACACAAGTGTTTGCTTCTTGAGGTGGAGAGAGATAGGTGAACTGACTCAACATAAAAGTAAAGAGAATGGTCCTTAAAAGAGGAAAGCATCGATTGCTATATTTGTGCTAGAGCTTTTATTTTGAAAACATGAAACAATTTTGTCAATGGTAGTAATAAAGCATATGAGTTATGTACATTATATCTTACAAGTTGCAAGTCTCATGCATAGTATACTAATAGTGCCCGCACCTTGTCCTAATTAACTTGGACTACCGGATCTTTGCAATGCACGTGTTTTGACCAAGTGTCACAATGGGGTACCTCCATGCCGCCTGTACAAAGGTCTAAGGAGAAAGCTCGCATTTTGGATTTCTCGCTTTTGATTATTCTCAACTTAGACATCCATACCGGGACAACATGGACAACAGATAATGGACTCCTCTTTAATGCATAAGCATGTGGCAACAATTATTATTCTCTTACGAGATTGAGGATATGTGTCCAAAACTGAAACTTCCACCATGAATCATGGCTTTAGTTAGCGGCCCAAAGTTCTTCTCTAACAATATGCATGCTCCAACCATGAAGGTGGTAGATCTCTCTTGCTTCAGACAAGACGGACATGCATAGCAACTCACATGATATCCAACAAAGAATAGTTGATGGCGTCCCCAGAAACATGGTTATCGCTCAACAAGCAACTTAATAAGAGATAAAGTGCATAAGTACATATTCAATACCACAATAGTTTTTAAGCTATTTGTCCCATGAGCTATATATTGCAAAGGTGAATGATGGAATTTAAAGGTAGCACTCAAGCAATTTACTTTGGAATGGCGGATAAATACCATGTAGTAGGTAGGTATGGTGGACACAAATGGCATAGTGGTTGGCTCAAGGATTTTGGATGCATGAGAAGTATTCCCTCTCGATACAAGGTTTAGGCTAGCAAGGTTATTTGAAACAAACACAAGGATGAACGGTACAGACAAAACTCACATAAAAGACATATGGTAAACATTATAAGACTCCATACCGTCTTCCTTGTTGTTCAAAACTCAATACTAGATGTTATCTAGACTCTAGAGAAACCAAATATGCAAACCAAATTAGCAAGCTCTAAGTATTTCTTCATTAATGGGTGCAAAGTATATGATGCAAGAGCTTAAACATGAGCACAACAATTGCCAAGTATCAAATTATCCAAGACATTATAGCAATTTACTACATGTATCATTTTCCAATTCCAACCATATAACAATTTAATGAAGAAGAACTTCGCCATGAATACTATGAGTAGAGCCTAAGGACATTTTTGTCCATATGCAACAGCGGAGCGTGTCTCTCTCCCATAAAGTGAATGCTAGGATCCATTTTATTCAAACAAAACAAAAAAAACAAAAACAAACCAACGCTCCAAGCAAAGTACATAAGATGTGGCCGAATAAAAATATAGTTTCAGGGGAGGAACCTGATAATGTTGTCGATGAAGAAGGGGATGCCTTGGGCATCCCCAAGCTTAGACGCTTGAGTCTTCTTAATATATGCAGGGGTGGACCACCGGGGCATCCCCAAGCTTAGAGCTTTCACTCTCCTTGATCATATTGCATCATACTCCTCTCTTGATCCTTGAAAACTTCCTCCACACCAAACTCGAAACAACTCATTAGAGGGTTAGTGCATAATAAAAATTCACATGTTCAGAGGTGACACAATCATTCTTAACACTTCTGGACATTGCATAAAGCTACTTGGACATTAATGGATCAAAGAAATTCATCCAACATAGCAAAAGAGGCAATGCAAAATAAAAGACAGAATCTGTCAAAACAGAACAGTCCGTAAAGATGGATTTTATTAGGCCACCAGACTTGCTCAAACGAAAATGCTCAAATTGGATGAAAGTTGCGTACATATCTGAGGATCATGCTCGTAAATTGGTGTAATTTTCTGAGCTACCTACAGGGAGATAGACCCAGATTCGTGACGAGCAAAGAAATCTGGAACTGCGCAGTAATCCAAATCTAGTACTTACTTTTCTATCAAAGACTTTACTTGGCACAACAAAACATAAAACTAAGATAAGGAGAGGTTGCTACAGTAGTAAAAAACTTCCAAGACACAAATATAAAACAAAAATACTGGAGTAAAAACATGGGTTGTCTCCCATAAGCGCTTTTCTTTAACGCCTTTCAGCTAGGCGCATAAAGTGTAACTCAAGTAACATCGAGAGATGAAGCATCAACATCATAATTTGTTCTAATAATAGAATCATAAGGTAACTTCATTCTCTTTCTAGGGAAGTGTTCCATACCTTTCTTGAGAGGAAATTGATATTTAATATTACCTTCCTTCATATCAATAGTAGCACCAACGGTTCGAAGAAAAGGTCTTCCCAATATAATGGGGCAAGATGCATTGCATTCAATATCCAAGACAACAAAATCAACGGGGACGAGGTTATTGTTAACCATAATATGAACATTATCAACTTTCCCCAAAGGTTTCTTTTTAGCATTATCAGCGAGATTAACATCCAAATAACAATTTTTCAATGGTGGCAAGTCAAGCATATCATAGACTTTTTTAGGCATAACGAAATACTTGCACCAAGATCACATAAGGCATTACAATCAAAATCTTTGACTCTCATTTTAATGATGGGCTCCCAACCATCCTCTAGCTTTCTAGGAATAGAAGTTTCAAGTTTTAGTTTTTCTTCTCTAGCTTTTATGAGAGCATTTGTAATATGTTTTGTGAAAGCCAAATTTATAGCGCTAGCATTGGAACTTTTAGCAAGTTTTTGCAAGAACTTTATAACTTCAGAGATGTGGCAATCATCAAAATCTAAATCATTACAATCTAAAGCAATGGGATTATCATCCCCAAGGTTGGAAAAAATTTCAGCAGCTTTATCACAAGCGGTTTCGGCAGCTTTAGCAGTTTCAGGTAATTTTGCGCGCTTTGCACTAGGAGTAGAAGCATTGCCAACACCAATTATTTTACCATTGATAGTAGGAGGTGCAGCAACATATGAATCATTAGCATTGCTAGTGGTGGTAATAGTCCAAACTTTAGCTACATTTTCCTTTTTAGCTAGTTTTTCATTTTCTTCTCTATCCCACCTAGCACGCAGTTCAGCCATTAATCTTATATTCTCATTAATTCTAACTTGGATGGCATTTGCTGTAGTAACAATTTTATTTTCAATATCCCTATTAGGCATAACTTTCGATTTCAAAAGATCAACATCGGAGGCAAGACTATCAACTCTAGAAACAAGAATATCAATTTTATTGAGCTTTTCTTCAACAGATTTGTTAAAGGCAGTTTGTGTACTAATAAATTCTTTAAGCATGGCTTCAAGTCCAGGGGGTGTATTCCTATTATTGTTGTAAGAATTCCCATAAGAATTAGCATAACCGTTAACATTATTATAAGGATATGGCCTATAGTTATTACTAGAATTGTTCCGATAAGCATTGTTGTTGAAATTATTATTTTTAATGAAGTTTACATCAACATGTTCTTCTTGGGCAACCAATGAAGCTAATGGAACATTATTAGGATCAACATTAGTCCTATCATTTGCAAGCATAGACATAATAGCATCAACCTTATCATTCAAGGAAGAGGATTCTTCAACAGAATTTACCTTCTTACCTTGTGGAGCTCTTTCCGTGTGCCATTCAGAGTAATTAACCATCATATTATCTAGAAGCTTTGTTGCTTCACCAAGAGTGATGGACATAAAGGTACCTCCAGCAGCTGAATCCAATAAATTCCGCGAAGAAAAATTTAGTCCTGCATAGAAGGTTTGGATGATCATCCAAGTAGTCGATCCATGGGTTGGGCAATTTTTAACCAGAGATTTCATTCTTTCCCAAGCTTGAGCAACATGTTCATTATCCAATTGTTTAAAATTCATTATGCTACTCCTCAAAGATATAATTTTAGCAGGGGGATAATATCTACCAATAAAAGCATCCTTGCATTTAGTCCATGAATCAATACTATTCTTAGGCAGAGATAGCAACCAATCTTTAGCTCTTCCCCTTAATGAGAAAGGAAACAATTTTAATTTTATAATGTCACCATCTACATCTTTATACTTTTGCATTTCACATAGTTCAACAAAATTATTGAGATGGGCAGCAAGCATCATCGGAACTAACACCGGAAAATTGCTCTCGCATAACAAGATTTAGTAAAGCGAGGTTTAATTTCAAAGAATTCCGCTGTAGTAGCGAGGTGGAGCAATAGGTGTGCATAAGAAATCATTATTATTTGTGCTAGTGAAGTCACACAACTTAGTATTTTCAGGGTTGGACATTTTAGCAATAGTAAATAAAGCAAACTAGATAAAGTAAATGCAAGTAAACTAATTTTTTTGTGTTTTTGATATAGCAAACAAGATAGTAAATAAAGTAAAGCTAGCAACTAATTTTTTGTGTTTTGATATAAGTGCAGCAAACAAAGTAGTAAATAAAATAAAGCAAGACAAAAACAAAGTAAAGAGATTGAGAAGTGGAGACTCCCTTGCAGCGTGTCTTGATCTCCCCGGCAACGGCGCCGGAAAATATGCTTGATGGCGTGTATTTCACACGTTCGTTGGGCAACCCCAAGAGGAAGGTATGATGCGCACAGCAGCAAGTTTTCCCTCGAAAGAAACCAAGATTTATCGAACCAGGAGGAGCCAAGAAGCACGTTGAAGGTTGATGGCGGCGGGATGTAGTGCGGCGCAACACCGGAGATTCCGGCGCCAACGTGGAACCCGCACAACACAACCAAAGTACTTTGCCCCAACGAAACAGGTGAGGTTGTCAATCTCACCGGCTTGCTGTAACAAAGGATTAACCGTATTGTGTGGAAGATGATTGTTTGCAGAGAAAACAGTAAAAACAAGTATTGCAAGCAGATTTGTATTTCAAGTATTAAAGAATGGACCGGGGTCCACAGTTCACTAGAGGTGTCTCTCCCATAAGATAAAAGCATGTTGGGTGAACAAATTACAGTCGGGCAATTGACAAATAGAGAGGGCATAACAATGCACATACATGACATGATAAGTATAGTGAGATTTAATTGGGCATTACGACAAAGTACATAGACCGCCATCCAACTCGCATCTATGCCTAAAAAGTCCACCTTCGAGGTTATCATCCGAACCCCCTCCAAGTATTAAGTTGCAAAGCAACAGACAATTGCATTAAGTATGGTGCGTAATGTAATCAACAACTACATCCTCGGACATAGCGCCAATGTTTTATCCCTAGTGGCAACAGACACAACACAACCTTAGAACTTTATCGTCACTGTCCCGGTGTCAATGCAGGCATGAACCCACTATCGAGCATAAGTACTCCCTCTTGGAGTTAAAAGTAAAAACTTGGCCAGAGCCTCTACTAGTAACGGAGAGCATGCAAGATCATAAACAACACATGTATAATAACTTGATAATTAACATGACATGGTATTCTCTATCCATCGGATCCCGACAAACACAACATATAGAATTACGGATAGATGATCTTGATCATGTTAGGCAGCTCACAAGATCCAACAATGAAGCACAATGAGGAGAAGACAACCATCTAGCTACTGCTATGGACCCATAGTCCAGGGGTGAACTACTCACTCATCACTCCGGAGGCGACCATGGCGGTGTAGAGTCCTCCGGGAGATGAATCCCCTCTCGGCGAGGGTGCCGGAGGAGATCTCCGGAATCCCCCGAGATGGGATCGGCGGCGGCGGCGTCTCGGTAAGGTTTTCCGTATCGTGGTTTTTCGCATCAGGGGTTTCGCGACGGAGGCTTTAAGTAGGCGGAAGGGCAGAGTCGGGGGCCAGACGAGGGGGCCACACCATAGGGCGGCGCGGGCCCCCCCGGGCCGCGCCGGCCTATGGCGTCGCCACCTCGTGGCCCCACTTCGTGTGTTCTTCGGTCTTCTGGAAGCTCCGTGGAAAAATAGGACCCTGGGTCTTCGTTTCGTCCAATTCCGAGAATATTTCGTTACTAGGATTTCGAAACCAAAAACAGCAGAAAACAGAACTGGCACTTCGGCATCTTGTTAATAGGTTAGTTCCAGAAAATGCACGAATATGACATAAAGTGTGCATAAAACATGTAGGTATCATCAATAATATGGCATAGAACATAAGAAATTATCGATACGTCGGAGACGTATCACCCACCTACCTTATGGCATCGTCCGCCGCCGAGCCGGCCCCGCCCCCACCACCACCCCCGGGAGGCGGAGAGGGCTCCGCCTCCACCAGATCTGGATCTACCCCTGTCCGCTTTGTAATTCCATCTGGTGTAGCGCCTATTCCCGTCAGCCGCAGAGAAGATTGGGGATCAGAGGGATCTAACACATGGATTCCATCTGGGTAAGCATCGTCTGCCTATGTGAATTAACAGTAGGCAGTTTTTGAGTGCCAATCGTTGTTGCTCAACTAACTGCGTTGCTTTTCGAATAGGATGGATCCAGCGCTGGCTTTTCGGCTGGTTGTTAGGCTGGATTCTAGCTTTACGCGTGATTCTAAATGCTATAAGAATGGGTTTAACTTCCCTGCGGTGGTTGCAACCACCATCTCGTTGAGGGATTTCAAAGCTAACATCTCGATGAGTACACCTGGAGCTCTTTCGATGCAGTTCATTTCGAATATTTCAACAGCCACGAGCGAAGATTTGTTCCACTAATTTTCGAAGACGATCTGGGAATTCTTTTTGCTTTGAATGCTTCTTGCCGGTTCGGTAAAATTCGTATCCATGTGGACAGGGGCCAGGCATCATCTGGTGCTGGGGCATCATTAGGTGGTCGGGCCTCATGTCTCTCTCACTGCTCGCTGCCTCTGCTAATAGTGTGCGCCGTGGCGCTCCTTGTAGGTCCACATCAGCACCATCCGTCCCGGTGCTAGTGGTAGCCGGATCGTTCGTACGGTCGATGTGGAGGACGATGCGGACATTGAGGATCGAGTCTCCTCAAGATGATGAGGATGAGTTGATGTTTCCTGAATTGGTAGATCGATGCGATAAGCGAGGCAATGGAGGATCAATACATGGAAGATATTGCTTTTGGTGCCAGATTTGATGACACTGATGATGAAGAGAGGAATGAGAATAATGACAGCCTCGTTTTAGCCGATTACGAAGGTGATGACTTGCCAACAATTGAGTGGAACAGGGAGGATCCTCAGCTTGCAGAAGGCACCGTGTTTCAAACGATGATGGACTGCCGTAATGAAATTACTACATATTGCATTCTCTCTAAGAATAATTACGAGGTTATTAAAAGTGAGCCAGGTAGGTTCATAGTTAAATTCCCATACAAGAGGTGTAGGTGGAGGCTGCATGCATCCACAATGCGCAGAAGCAGCTTGGTTCAGGTACTACGCCAACCAGTTGTGTATTTTAGATCATGGTGTAATTTTTTTATCTATTACTGACATCCCTTATCATTATGTTTCAGATAAAGAAGAATAAGGAGGTCCATAGGTGTCCACCTCTAGGGGGAGAGACAGAGCTGAAAAAAAAAGCTAGCAAAGACTAGGTGGTTGGCAGATATAATCCTAGATTGGCTGAGAGAAACTCCTTCACTTGGTCCAACATCACTCCAGAAAAAGGTGGTTGAGAAGTTTAAAATGAAATTACCTTACATGAGGATGTTATATGCAAAGGAAATGGCTCTTGACAAGATCAATGGTCCATGGAATGAAAGCTTTCAGTTGCTTTACACTTTCAAAGCTGAAGTGGAGATGGCTAGTCCAGGTAGTGTTGTAGCGATAGACAAGGATACAGTTCCCTACAAATTGAAAAGCGGGAAGGTAATGCACAAGGAATGTTTTAGAAGGGCTTTTGTTTGTTTCAAAGCTTGATGGAAAGGCTTTTTGGATGGTTGTAGGCCTTATTTGGCCGTGGATGCAACAGCTCTTCATGGCAGGTTTAAAGGACAGCTAGTTGCTTGCTCATTGCAGGTTGATGGACATAATTGGATGTTCCCTGTTGCTTATGGAGTTTTGGAGGTTGAGTCAAAGGAAAGTTGGACTTGGTTTCTGCAGATTGCGCGACCTTATAGGTCATCCACCAGGACTTGTTATCCACACAGACGTTTGCAAAGGTTTGGAGAGTGCGGTAGAAGCAGTATACCCTGGAGTGGAGCATAGGGAATGTCTGCGACACTTGGTACATAATTTTACAAAGAAATTCAAGGGTAAAGTTTTTACTGACAACCTATGGCCAGCTTCATACACATGCAGCTCTAGGAAGCATCTGTTTCATTTGGATGTGTTGTATAAACAAAAACCCGGGGTGAAGGAGTACTTGGATGAACATCATGGTAGGGTGTGGTCAAGAAGCCAATTCAATGAAATTTGCAAGGTAGACTATGTAACAAGTAACCTTGCGGAGAGTTTCAATTCAAAGGTCAAGTCATTGAAAGGGCTTATGATGTGGCAAATATTTGATAAGATTAGGCGAGATGATCATGATAAAGATCGATCTGCGTCAAAGAATTGCATCCAGAAAATATGCTGGCCATCTCATGCTCCCATCTTTGATTAAGTCTTTGCATGACAGGGCAAAACAATTGAGGATGCAATGCGTCAGAAAAGGAATGGAGGCTGAGGTAACCTACACTGATAGTAAAAACATGCAGTGGAGGTATCAAGTGAGTTTGGTTGATAGGACATGCCATTGTAGGGGATGTCAGATCCGTGGGATACCCTGCATACACGCATTGTTTTTTCATGAGTGTTATAGGGGGTGAAGAAGGTGAAGTTGATCAGTATGTGTCAGAGTATTTCTCTGTTGCCAAATTTAGGGCTGCATATGATATGAATGTTCCTACCTTGTTGGGAAAAGACCAATGGATGAAAGTCGATCCGAGGCTTCAAACCGTACTCTCCAGTATTGACTAGACCGGCAGGTAGGCCGAGGAAGAATAGGATCAGAGCTAGTGCAGAGGGTGGTGCACCGATTCGAAAACGTAAGTGCAAACGTTGTGGAATCCCTGGACACATTACTAGGCTTTGTAAAAATGGAGTTGACCCAGCTTTTGGAATGGAAGATCAAGCGGGAGCAGCAAATGTAGAGGAGAATGAAGCAGCAATTCAACTTGAGATTGAAGCAGCAGTTCAACATGAGGAAATTGAAGCAGAAAATGCAGAGGAGATTGAAGCAGCAATTGAACATGAGGAGATTGAACCGATGGATCGAGAGCAGAGGGAACAGATGGATGTAGAGCTGCTTCAAACGATGAGTCCAGAGGAGAGGGAACAGTATAATCGAGATTGCTTGGAAAGTAGTATGGCCCAGACTAGTGCTCACTTCGAAGAGCTGATGGCAGAAGAAAAAGCACAAGCTTCGCAGAGGAAGAAGAACAAGAAAGAGGACAAAAGGAAGGTAGACACCGGTAATATCCCTGGTAGGGTTACCCGGAGTAAGGTGGTGGCCCCAGCGAGTCACAACAGGAGCAAGAGAAAGATTTTATTCTGAACAACTAATTTGAATTTGTATGAACAATTTGTATTGGGGTTCCCTTTGTATTGGGGATGCCTTTGTGTTGAATAATTTGAATTTGTATGAACAATTTGTATTGGGGTTCCCTTTGTATTGGGGATCCCTTTGTGTTGAACAATTTGTATTGGGGTTCACTTTGTATTGGGGATCCCTTTGTGTTGAACAATTTGAATTTGTATGCCACATTTAAGCCACATTTATCATTTTATCTAGGGTTTAGGGTTTTAGGGTTTAAGGGTTTTAGGGTTTAATTCAAAATAATTCAAAACATGGTGGAACCTTCCCATGGAGTCTTGTTATGTTACCTACAACCTAGACAAATAATAATGGAAAAGGAAATACAGAGATATGAAGTTTTTATGCCAAAAGCTTCAAAATCACTTCCTAGTCCATGAGCTACTAGCTATGAAGATGCAGGGCTTTCTGCTCAATACACCTCTCAAATACCCACTATGCTTACAAACTTTGTCCAAATGAGTCCAAATTCGTCACACTTGTGTATCTTTGAATTGCAAACAATATCACGTCGGCCAAAATGTAATATATTGTTCAAATAACACAATTTTACAATTTTTATGCCAAAAGCTTCAATTTCCCTTAGTCCCTTTATTATTTAGGTGCCCATGTTTTACTTAGTGTTACTCAGTTTTTCCCCTCCGGGCCCACTTGTTTTACTCAGTCCTACTCAGTTTTGCCCTTCCGATAAACATTTCCTCACTTTTCCCCCTCTTAGTTCTACTCAGTTTTCCTAACTTGTACTCACTGGCTGATCTCTGATTGGTCGAGATGTATGTCACACGGATCTTGGTTGGTTGAAAGCTCAACGAACGCGGCCTGTATATCTCTCTCTACCACGGTGGACGCATACGGAGAGAAGAGCAGAGCACATACCTACCAACCCTGGCAGTCGCATATTCCAGTCGCATCTTCCTCTCTCCTATTTCCTCTCTTACTCCGGCGGTCGCGGCGGCGCGGATCTAACCGTGCGTGCGGCGGCGCGGATCTAACCGTGCGTGCTGCGTGGATCTAAGAGTGCCGGTGAGGATCTAACCATCAGAAATAGTTGAAATGTCTCTCTCTGTCTCACTTTCGTTTCTCTTCGCAGATCTGTTGAATGATGAAGAACACCAAGACGGCGGCCGTGCCGACAGTGGTCATCGATGTCACGAACATTGAAGCCACCGCCTACAACATCGCTTCGACGGCGCAGATCCAGCATTCAATGTTGGAGCCTGTTGATGTCTCACTTCCGTTGCCCTCCTCAGATCCGTTGCTGATGAAGGACAACAAGACGGCCGCCGTGCCGACAGTGGTCATCGATGCCACGAACATTGAAGCCATCGCCTACAACATCGCTTCGACGGCGCAGATCCAGCATTCAATGTCGGAGCCTGTTGATGTCTCACTTCCGTTGCCCTCCTCAAATCCTTTGTTGATGAAGGACAACAAGACGGCGGCCGTGCCGATAGTGTTCATCGATGCCACGAACATTGAAGCCATCGCCTACAACATCGCTTCGACGGCGCCGAGAGTGCGAATCGATGCCAAGACGATTGAAGCCATCGTCTACAACCGCGCTGCAAAGCCACCGATTCAGCCCTCCGCAGATCCATCGCTGATGAAGTACACCAAGACAGCGGCGGTTCCGACAGTGGTCATCGATGCCATGAACATTGAAGCCATCGCCGACATCGTCGCTTCAATGGCGGATGGCGCAGATGACCACCCCTCAGCCGCCCGTCGTCCCGGCCTTTCTTGCCCATCGCTGCGTGGCCGTGTTCGACGCCACAAATTGCGATAAATTATGATAAATTTGTATTTTTCAATTTCCATTTGGGATAAAATTGTTCGAACTACTACCTCCATCTCAAAAAAGCTTCTCCACGTTCTTGATGTGTCCATGTACATCCGTATGTATGATTTTAATTCTATCCCAACTTGATTGGGAAGATATTGATATGTATTTGATCCGGGAGGCTGGTACATGCTTTCACTTTTGGGATCCCTTCACTTTTATAAAATGTTCATGCATGCTAAAATTATCGTGCGCATTACTTAGCACAACTAGGAAATTGTACACCAAAACAAAGTGCTTAGAGCCACAACAAAATACAGTGGTTAGAGCCATCTACTGAGTAACAATTCTATACTAAATTGTCTACCAGAACCACATAACTGCTAGGATAGGGATGACACCTAATAAAACTGCCCAGATGAATCTACTTTTCTCCTCTCCCATCACTTGAAGTTCATGTTCTAGATTTTCTACCACTTGATCAAATACGGCAAGATCTGTTTCAACTCTCAACTTCTCCTTGCGAATAAGCACTGAATTCTTCTTTTCTTCCTCCACAGTACGCTTCAACTCGAATATCATCAGGTTTTTACGGGCCAATTCATCACCTAAATTGGCCACCTTCTCCTCCAAATCCATCCTCTGGGTTGATTCATCTTGGTATGCAATGTACCATGGATCATCGGCTTGCCTGGCTAACTGTAACAATAATGGAAAAAAGAACAACTGAAATCACTCCAACAGGCCATGGCGGCACTT
The DNA here is from genome assembly GCF_022539505.1 of Lolium rigidum. Lineage (NCBI taxonomy): Eukaryota > Viridiplantae > Streptophyta > Magnoliopsida > Poales > Poaceae > Lolium > Lolium rigidum. Next base: position 118,940,827 of record NC_061511.1, read on the forward strand.
TAAATTCAACGGTACTACAGAGAGCTGAAGCTAGATACCTGCACTTCCGACGAGGTAGGAGAAGTAGAACGTGGCCACGACATGATCGAATCCCCACCCTCGCCGGTGTACCCGCTACGACCAGACATTGAGGACTATTTCGTACCTGCAAACTCCAATAAATTACGGGAAGCGAATCGATTAGGGGGCGGGGGAGGCAGAAGCGGAGGTCTTACCAAGCTATACTACCAATTGGTGCGCGGAACAAATCCCGGTCGTCGTGGGCGGCGGATCTGCTTGAGGCGGACTTTCCTGCGGTGGGTACAATGCGTGCGGACGAAACAAGTGCTAGAGCCGTGGTTGACGTGCAGCGCCGCAGTCCGTCCGACGCCGCCGGGGGCAGAGCCGGCGGCGCGACGAGGCGCCGGCGATGGCTGCTCCGTCCGATGGTGGGGAACGAGCTGCCAGCGGTTCTCCGGTGACTAATGATCGGTCTAGCTTAAGAATAATTAATTAGCAAACTTGTTGCTTCTCTCTATGATATTCTCTAAATAAATAGACGACCCCACTGGTCATTGGCTGCGGCGCAACTCCACAGAGCGGCAATATATGTCTTTTCCTGAAAAATAGACGACCCCACTGGTCATTGGTTGCGGAGGCCCCACAGAGCGGCAATATATGATTTTCTCTAAATAAATAGACGACCCCACTGGTCATTGGCTGCGGCAGCCCAGAGAGGGGCAATATATGTCTTTTCCTGAAAAATAGACGACCCCACTGGTCATTGGCTGCGGAGGCCCCATAGAGCGGCAATATATGATTTTCTCTAAATAAATAGACGACCCCACTGGTCATTGGCTGCAGCAGCCCCACAGAGCGGCAATATATGTCTTTTCCTGATAAATATACGACCCCACTGATCATTGGCTGCGGCAGCCCTATAGAGCGGCCGCATTTGTCATTGGCAGCACCGCGTATAAAATCATGAAATAAAACGGCCCACACGTCAGCCATAGATGGATGGCTGCTCCGACGTGTCTCCTGACCCTACCCGTCAGCACGAGACGGTCAGGAAGGAGCTGCCCCTGTGCAGCCCCACCCGGGCAGACTAACGGTCAAGGCCTCTGACCTGATGGCTACCGGCCGTTCCAACACTTGTGCGTGTTTCAAACTAGAGGAGGGGGAAAATGAGGAAAAACTAAGGGGCTGGGGAAAACTGAGTACAACTAACGAACCAGGGGCACAAAAATAGAAATCCCAATTTTAAAAGGGAGGAGAAAATGAAGAACGATGCAAAACTGATGAAGAATTGAGGATTGCCAAAGAGAAGCTCGGGGTGACTCATGAGACAATTCGGAAGATGGAACAAGCATTGATGACCACCAACAAAAAAATAGAAACAATTCTGGAAGAGAAAGGCCGAACCGAGTTGATGTTGGCTGATATCATCGATGAACACAACTGTCAACACCCGGATTTTTAAGTCTAGATGCCTATTATGCCATACATCGCAATCCCAGGAATATTGTTTTTGCGAGACATAATAGATTGATATCACAGAACATAATTCATTACAACTCATAATTGTCTTACAACAAAGGATCACATGATCCAGTCTTAATACAACATAGGGGATCTTAGGATCCAATACAAAACACACAGCGGAAGTAGCGTAGTAGTAGTCCATCTGCTCCACAGGCAACTGTTGACGTCAGGAGTAGTCCTAGTTGTCGTAGACGTCCTGCTGTCCATCATCCGGGTACTGGGGCTCTTCTTCATAGTCTGGCCATAAGCACATGTTTGTGATTATTTGTATTTTTCTATTTCTTTTTCTTTGACTTTCTTTGAACCCACAAGGTGTGGTGTTTTGTTCTTATGTATTATTTGTGTTTCATCATTTCAAACAAAGGAGTAGGGCTTAGGCTCAAATTTGCAATTTGGCCATATACCCACATATCTGAGTTTCATGTTTTTATTTTATTTTCTTTTTATTTGTTCTTCTTTGGTTCTACTTGATCACAACCATCATGGTTTAGGGTTTTAGCAAATTTGATAAGCACTCAAGCAATCATCATGGCAATAACCCAAGGATCAAGCATGGGCACTATGCATAGTACCTCATTTAATAAAAGTTTTTGTTGGTTCTCATTTTGGGAAATAGGGAAATTCATTTTCTCTTTGTTTTAAAATTTGGGATGCTACAACAACATTAGTATGAACGAAACAAGGGCGACAGCAAGGTTGAAGATCAATAAGGTCAAAAAAATATGCTCTCCGACGGGTATTGTGTCTTCAGTACGCCTTGTGTGCTATTATTATCCTAGTAGCGGTTATAATCACGATGTCAGGGCTTTTAAAATGCTCGGCCTAGATGTTATGGTTGGGCAACAGTGAATTGTAGTGTGATCATGTCCAGAAATAAAAGGTTCATTTTCGACAGTGAAAAGCAAACGAGGAGAAGTATATAGCATAATTACAATAATAAAAATGCAGATAAAATATATGGTCCGTAGACAGTACTACAAATGCAGATAAAATATATCGTCGTCGTCCATCTACTTGGAACGTTTGTAGGACGACTCTGCCTCGTCGTCGTCCGGGCGCCCAGAAACCATGTGTGCGGGCTTCCGTGCACTAGCTAGGCAAGGAGCACATGCTTTCGTCCATGGATGGTGATGTAAGTGGTGGTTGCATGGCATGGTGAAGCAGTTCCCAAAAGATGGGATCAATAGACACACACACCCTCAGACGATCCACTGTTTCGACACCTTTTTCTGACGAGAACCCTATATTTGAGGGGTCTACACCACATGAACATGGGCATTTACACATGCAACATCTAAAACCCATGGCTTGAAGTGGGTGCGATGACATGGGCACCAATGGCCACAACATGGGGTCATCCCAGTGTTGGCAGCCCACTTTGTGGTCTGGGTATAGCCGTTGTGCCCAGAAACCATGTGTGGGGACTTCAGTGAGGTAGCTAGGTAAGGAGCACATGCTTTCATCCATGGATGGTGATGTAAGTGGTGGTTGCATGTCATGGTGGAGCAGTTCCCAAAAAATGGGATCACTATGCACACACACCGTCAGACGATCCACTGTTTCGACACCTTTTTCTGGCGAGAACCCTATATTTGAGGGGTCTACACCACATGAACATGGACATTCACACATGCAACATCTAAAACCCATGGCTTGAAGTGGGTGGGATGACATGGTGCACCAATGCCCACAACATGGGATCATCCCAGTGTTGGCAGCCCACTTTGTGGTCTGGGTATAGCCGTTGTGCCCAGAAACCATGTGTGCGGACTTCAATCCGGTAGCTAGGCAAGCAGCACATGCTTTCGTCCATGGATGGTGATTTAAGTGGTGTTTGCATGCCATGGTGAAGCAGTTCCCAAAAGATGGGATCAATAGGCACACACACCCTCAGACGATCCACTGTTTCGACACCTTTTTCTGACGGGAACCCTATATTTGAGGGGTCTACACCACATGAACATGGGAATTCACACATGCAACATCCAAAACCCATGGCTTGAAGTGGATGGGATGACATGGTACACTAGTGCCCACAACATGGGGTCATCCCAGGGTAGGCTGCCCACTTTGTGGCCTGGGTAGAGCCGCTGTGCCCAGAAACCATGTGTGCGAGCTTCCGTGCGGTAGCTAGGCATGGAGCACATGCTTTCGTCCATGGATGGTGATGTAAGTGGTGTTTGCATGCCATGGTGAAGCAGTTCCCAAAAGATGGGATCAATAGGCACACACACCCTCAGACGATCCACTGTTTCAACACCTTTTTCTGACGAGAATCCTATATTTGAGGGGTCTACACCACGTGAACATGGAAATTCACACATGCAACATCCAAAACCCATGGCTTGAAGTGTGTGGGATGACATGGTGCACCAGTGCCCATAACATGGGATCATCCTAGGGTTGGCAGCCCACTTTGTGGCCTGGGTAGAGCCGCTGTGCCTAGAAACCATGTGTGCGGGCTTCCGTGTGGTAGCTAGGAAAGGAGCACATGCAATATTGTGTTGATGGTGATGTAAGTGGTGGTTGCATGGCATGGTGGAGCAATTCCCAAAAGATGGGATCACTATGTACACACACCATCAGACGATCCACTGTTTTGTCACCTTTTTCTGACGAGAACCCTATATTTGAGGGGTCTACACCACATGAACATGGGCATTCATACATGCAACATCCAAAACCCATAGCTTGGAGTTGGTGGGATGACATGGTGCACCAATGCCCACAACATGGGGTCATCCCAGGGTTGGTCGAAAAAGTGCTAGAAACAGGCTCCAAAGGTACGGTAAACGGCCTCATCTCTAAGCAAGTTTTTTTTCAACCTTGTCTAAATGACCCAAATAAATTTCCTACGCATGTACTTTATATATATAGACTATTTTCAAAGATTTAATCTTTTTTAGATTTTCTCAGAATATACAGTAATCTGATAGGTTGGACTCTTTTTTTTCTGAACACGGGTGGTGGTTCCGAGCGGGCACGCTAGGTGGACCGTTGGGCCGTGTTGCGGTCTGGCCTTGTGCCCAATGTGCAATGCGCCTGCCTAAGCCTGCATGCGCGGGAAGCGATGATGAAGGCATGCATACGGCCGACAGCAGTGACTCAGCTATACATGTATGAGTCATTACGCACGCGTCGCCATGATGTCGCCATGAATGAGCCACGAAGCCCCCGTTTCAGTGCGGTCGATTCAGCTGATAGCATACGCGCCCCTCGTTTCAGTGTGAAACGACAACGACACGGGACACCCCCTCGTTTCATGTGCGAAACGGCAACGGCTACATGCACGCGCCACTCGCGTCGTTCATTGCCAAACAACCATCTTCGTCTATTTGTAGGTCTACATTCCTCTCCCACACACCACCCAGCTCCACTCCAGACACGACACACCCAAAGTGAGTCCTCCATCCTTTCCTAGAACCCCAAAGCACCACCAGAAGATGCAGTACGTCGGACCGACCTTCGTTCGGCCGCATACCGTGCAGGAGTTGCGCTACCCGCCGGGCGTCCTCGTCGAGCGCACGCTCCGTGTGTGGGCGCAATCCAGGTGGAGGGGGCCCGTCGAGCTCGTCGACGCATTCTTCACCGCCGGCTTTGCCCACCTCCCACCGTGCTCGCCGCCGATGTTCCACCTCGAGGAGGTTCGTGACGGCATCAGCCTCAAGTTGCTCACGGTCACCCTCACCAACCCGTGGGACGCGTACGAGCTCCTCGGCCAAGTGTTCTGGTGCGGCCGCGAGTCTATTTTCTTCACGACGTACAACATCTTCACCAACTGTGAGTGCATCTTCCCCATCGAAAACCAGATGCACTGCCTCCCCTACGAGGGTTGAAGTGTTGAAGACAGTGGTCAAGTAGCAGGGCCAAGGTGGAAGAAAGTTGAAGAGGAATTTCGTGAAGCTTGTCATGCATGTTTCTTTACTTTTTAGTTTTATCGTGTTTATTTACTATGCCGTGTTTTCATATGTTGTACCGTGTCGTGTCCCTGGACTTATCTATGTAACGACGGTGGTACGTGTTTGCATCCTTGTTTACGTAAGTGACCTCTTTATGTAATCTAAGTCAGTCTTTATGTGTGTTCAAACCTATTCGTCCCCAAATGACTATTCTTCTTGTACCAAATTGTTTAGAAAACCCAATAAAAATAAATAAAAAACAAAGTAAACAATTTTTTTTATCTAATCCACTAAGACAAGAGTTTTAGTTCTTTTGAATTTTTTAGTTGTTATTCATATATATTTCAAATTTACTGTTAAGATTCATATTGAATTAGAGTGAATTTTATATAATAGATGAGCTCAAGGATCTCTGTGTTGAAAATTGGTCGTGCCTAAATATCGGTCATGTTTGTTGAAAAATGTACAAACATGCGTTTAATAATCTAACCGAAGTGACAAAATAACTAAAGATATCTTTCTTACTTGTCAGTATCAATATCTTTCTATCCGTCCCACCGGTTACCAGAGTACCCCTTCGTGACGACTTCCCACGAGGTTTGTGGTTCGAGTCGTAGCAACACCCCTTTTTTGCTTCATTTTTGTTGATGTTTTATATGTACCACCTGAACTAGCCTAATGGGCCTAATTGGATGGAGATGGCCCATTAGTCAAGTCAAGATTGGGTTGTCTGCTGCGAGTATTGTTGCTGTCAAATGAGATATTTGTTGCTGTCAACTGAGAGATTTGTTGTTGTAAAGTGAGTGTCACATAAGATAACAACTCCACCCTACTGCCAACACGCCGTTTTTATTTTAGATTATTAGGGTTTTCCCCCATTTCCACCGAAAAAACCTTAACAATTATCTACAAAATCTCAGCAACACAACAAAGCAATACCTTTCTTCTCTTTTTCTTGCCCTGAAGCAGAACTGTCAGTACATTTCCTATAAGCAAACACTTACTTTGGCAAAATCTTTGTCACTACATCATGCTAACATCTTGCGCTCTTCGCGTGTTTTTGCCTCAGAGACATCTGGTAATTCAGTCATTCCAAACAGCCAGGGTCCAAAGTGCCCACTTATTACTGTCCAGCCAAGTTCTAGAACCATCTGGTAAGTATCGATGAAAAACATACACAATATCATCATCATCATCATCATAAGTAGTAAAAGAAAGCGCATGCATATATTGTAAGCACAACTTACACATCGATAAGCAAGGGGGATTAAACACACATGCTTAAACACATAAGCATACTTGGAAACATAGTTCAACACAACATTAACCCAAGTTCAACACGACATGGTACGATAGAGTTTAACACATAGTTCAGACACAACTAAAACAACATCTAGCAAGTAGGCATATAGTAGGTAGGCAGGCAGGTAGACAACATCCTCCGCTTGTTCCTACTTCCTGGGGGCGTACTTCTTTAGGAACATGCCGTAGGCGGCATTTTTGGCCCTGATGTGTGCGGATGTCTGCCCGCTGCCAACACCAGTGTAGGTGGCATGCTGGTAGGAAGTCTGACAGCAGTTCCTTGCGGTTGCACCAGGGGCACTTGAACCACCCTGGACCAAGAAGGTAGGGAATGGCCCCAGCCCTAAGCTTGCGGAGAACGTGCCTACTCTTTTGGTCCCTATCCTCCCGGTCAGAAGAAACTTCATCCGAAGGATCCTCCTGTTAAATGAAGTAAAGTATGTTAATTAGCTGCTATTGCATACAAACAATGTAATGACTTTAAATAGAAAAGGAATGAAAACAATGGAAAGTAATTATTTGTAGAAATACACATTAGTTAGTAACTATGAATAGCATATCTAATTTAAAGCTTGAATAAATAAGTAAGTAAAGCATTAATGCACATTAGTTACTAACTGTAGATAGCATCTGTAATCTAAAACTTGTATATATAAGACATCATAGCAATAATGTGAATTAACGAGTTAACAACTATTGTTTGAGTTGATGAAATAAGTGTTAAATTAATATGACAAGCATCTCTTAATCACACGGTTAAATAAATTCGAACACATTTAACAGTACAAGTAAATTCATTAGATTAAGATGGTTAAGCTCCAATTTAACCACATTTCTACTCATTAGATTAAGATGGTTAAGCTCCAATTTAACCATACAGTTATGTAATATCATACACAGTACAATTGAAGTCTAAATACATGGACACATGCTCCTAAACAGGAGAAAACTCATAGAAATAATTCATACAAGTTATCTCATAATTGCATATATCAAGTTTCATACAAGGATAATAAAGGGGCATTTCTCCACTACTAACCAGAAAATATAGATCATACTCCAAAGGCCACGTAGGTGTCAAATAAACAGCAACAATTGATCATGCTAGTGAAACACTCATTAACATGAAAAATTAAAGTCATAAACTATTTAACCATAACCAGGATATAAAAGGGAAAACTAGACCAAAGCTCTCTTTGCTAGTTTGTAATCATACATAGGAAAACAAAGCTGGAAGAAGGTACCAAACTGAATACACGTACAAGTTTCATATTGAGTAAATCTTGACAGGAATTTGCTAGACAGGAAAATAAACTAACTAGACAGGCTCCAGCTAATCAGATGCATGAAGAATTGTGGTACAAGATGGAAACCAATGCCAACATTCTCCAGCTATGTACCAAGCAATAAAATAAAGAAAACTTCTGATGATACATTTCATGATAAGGGATGCACCCAATTTCATTTAACAGAAACTAGTTAATTTTTACATTTGCAACGGCACAGAACAATCCAAGCCGCAGCCAAATAAACCCTCCACATAGCTCACCATGGTCGTCCCCTATACTAAAATGCACTAGAGCAAAAAAAAACCCTAAGATGAACCAACCAACGACGAAATGGAACCATATTTGGGCACCCCTCTGGATCTAAAAAAACCCTCCCCATGACAAGACAGTTGATATCTAAAGCAAAAGAATGGTTGAGAGGTTGAGAAATATACCAAGGATCTATCGTCGGAGTCTGATTCGTCGAAGGTCGGCACATCGTCGGGGCTATTGATCTTGAGCCCCGCCGCCTTCCTCTCCTGCCTCTCCCGGTTCTTCATGTTCTTCTTCTTGCGCTGCCGGATCTGCGCCTCCGTCTCGTACAGACGTTTCTGATGGGATTCGTAGCATAGAAAACAAAAAATTTCCTACCGCGAGAACGCAATCCAAGCCAAGATGCAATCTAGAAGATGGTAGCAACGAGGGGATGAACGAGACTAACCCTTGAAGATTTCCAAAGCCTACGATATTAGATCTCGTTGTTGCAGAAGATGATCACTTGCCGCTTTCAAAAGCGCGTAGAAGATCTTGACGGTGCCACAAATGGGCAGCACCTCCGTACTCGGTCACACGTTCGGTGTTGATGAAGACGACGTCCTTCTCCCCGTTCCAGCGGGCAGCGGAAGTAGTAGATCCTCCTCGGAATCCCGGCAGCACGATGGCGTGGTGGCGGTGGTGGTGGAGAACTCCGGCATGGCTTCGCCTATGCGCTGCGGGAGTATTATGTGGAGGAGGAGAGGCTAGGGTTTGGGGAGAGGGGGTGGCTAGGGCGCCGGCCATTGGCACCCTTTGGTGGTTCGGCCA
>NC_061511.1:118950002-119066501 GCF_022539505.1 Lolium rigidum
ACAATTATAGCATGATATATAAACATTTATCATAAACACAAAGATATATAATAACCACTTTATTATTGCCTCTTGGGCATATCTCCAACAGTTTCTTCTTGGCCAGGGCAGCCACCGTGGAGCCAAATCGCGTCGGGCCCCAAGAGGAGCTCAGATCTGGGGCAGCTCCAGCCGCCGATGGTGCGGCCCACTTGGTTTCCTCAGAGGCGCCTCCTTCCCCTTCCCCTTCTCCGCCTGCCCCTTCTCCATGGACGACCGCGAGCACGAGCGAGTACGAGCGAGAGCGAGAGCGAAAGAGTGCTCTGCTGTTCGTGACCTAGTTAGGGTTTTTTCCTGATTTGGGGATTGCTTTGGATGGACGTGGTTTTGACTGAAGAGGACAAGAGAAAAAGAAATATATACGACGGCGGTTCGGTCATGGCCGCACGTGTACACGTACGCGTATAATACATAGCATTGCGGGTCATACGGGCTTCTACGTGGGCCGTACGAACCCACCCAAACCCGCAATACTTTTCCGGATGACGATCCTGCCCCCAGACCCGAAGCGGTATCGTTGCATTCTGATAGTGTTTTGATGACTTGGCGAGTTTTGAGAGGGTGCGCACGGAAGCAGAAGCGCGAACGAATTATAACTGTATCATGAATGGTATGCTATGTGATGTATTAGTGTAGTCTACACTGTGTAGAGTTGCTGCTACCATATGAACAATGTGTTATATGCTGTTGAGTGTCGACGACTTTCGAGGGTACATCGAATCTAGTATTCTAGATTCGATTAGTATGACTGAGATTGATTCGATTCGAACTCGACTCTTCCACTCCCTTTGACCGACCGCCCCAAAAATTTCTTGAAGGCACGTGCACAGTACTCTTATATGCTCGTTATGCTATGTTAAAGTTCAAAGCACTAAGAGCATCTCTAACAGAGTCCGTGTTAAACGGACGAACTGAAAAACGGAAATTCAGTCTCCTAGAAATCAATTTTCGAGCAGATTCGAAGGTGGCGCAGAACAGCTCCGTATTCGGAACCGAATAAATAAAATTCAAATATGGTGGTAGAACTGATCATCGCAAACAAGTTTAGAAAAGTGAAATTCGAACGGCATAGTTGCTATCGCAAAATACATTTACATATAGTTTGTCCTCCACCGCGCGACCTAAAGTTAGCTAATTTTCGGCCATCGGCGACCTACTCTACGCGCGGCGGAGGACACCGCCGTCAGCGACCTACTCGGAGTCGAGGTCGATGATCTCCTGCTTCACGCGGCGGACCGCGGCCTCCTTCTACGCCGACTCGTACGCGCGCGCCTGACGGACGACTTCCGCCTCCTCGCGGCGGAAGCATGCACGCGCCTCGGCCTCCGAGATGATGGTGACCTGTTGGATTGCCGTCGCCTCCTCCTTGTCGTTGAGGACGGTGAGAGTCGGCCCTCCTCCTCCTTGTCGCTGCTATCGGTGATGGGCGGCGCAAGGGCACGGCCCGGCGCGTCAGAGGAAGATCCCTCGCCGCTATTGGCGTAGCGGGCGAGATTCCCCGGCGGCGTCAGCCCCCAGTTTGTCAACCGGCGCGCGCTCCGCTTCCGCACGCCCTCCGAGCGGTTCCATTTCGTCTGCTTGGCCTTGGAGCGGAAGACAGGGGGCGGCGAGTTACTGCCGCCAATCCGCTCGCCTCCCCTTCCGCTGCTGCCGGCGCCAGCCATGCGATCGTGGAGGTCGCGGAAGAGACGATGCGGCAGCGGTAACAATGCGATTTCTCGCTGGAAGTGGAAGCACACGTGGGGCGAAGGAAGCGGACGCGGCGGCGGGGAGGAGGGTTTTGGAACCCCTACTCCACTCCGCGGCCTGTATAAATAGGGGCCGCGCGCTCACTTTCTCGGGCCCTCGAGAAAGTTAAACGGGCTAGGCCTCCGATTCAGGCGCTGATCTACGACGCTTTCAGTCCGTACCCTTAAATTCGCTAGAAAAATTCAGTTCCAACGGTATTTACGGGGTCTATTAGAGTTGCTCTAAAGGGATTAGTGAAGACCGTACATTAATTCGAAGATACTCTTCTTTGATTAAAGGTGATCAAATCTTTAAAATAAATAAAAGTTTGCTTGAGGGAGGTGAAAGACAAGCACATGACTGCACAAGGTCACTTTACGCGTATGACAGACATACATATCCATTCAGGTCTGGATGGCGCACATCAGTTTCATCAAACCAATCAGCCTTTTGCACAAAGCGATTGGTAAGTTAAAGAATGCTCTTATCCAACAACTAGCTAGGAGCAGTTTGCTAACGCTAACAAACCGGTATACACAGTCATAAGTATGGTCCCAGAGTTTGCATACAAAGATTTAAAACCTTTAGCTTGCTATTCGTGATCAGTGACATCAACCGGCTAACTAGCAACTTTCTACGTCAGACTAACTAGAAAGAAAATGGTAGAAAACGGAAGAACACTAGCCAGTGTTAAAGCAAGCTGAATCTTGAAAGCTAAAAGAGGATCGAAAGGAAGCTGCCTATGGAGCCAACCGGATCGGATGATCGATAAATCAAGGATGGTCTTTGCTTGTTCGAAGTTTCAGGAAGATGAGTGACTCGTGACTGTATTATGACCAACCTTTTTTAGATGAAGGAACTATCCCCCTGATCTAATGACAAACCATGCACATCCCTTGATGGCGACATGACTACTTATGTGCTCATGTTCGTGAGGTAGGTTCGCCCCCTCCCTAGCTAGGAATTTGTGGAAAAAACTAGGCCGTCGTGCAAAAAATCTTATTGTACAAATTTGTTGATCACATTGTGCACAAAGTTGGTGAAGCAGTAGAGGACAATGTGCAAGCAGAAGAAAAAAATATATCGTAATTTGATTACAACTGTTATGAACTAGAAAATGATGAAGATCTTTGTGCACACAATCTCAGTGATGCAGTGGACAACATATGTTTATGATTATGTTGGCTGCAAGAAAACAAATCATCGGAAAGGAGATGGTAAGAAACAAAAGAAAAAAGAAAACCGAGGAAACCAAATGTGAAGAACAAAAGTGAATAAAATTCAATCAACTAAGTAATTTTACTTCAATGTAAACTATAGTTAAGAAAATCAAAATAAATTATTTTTATGTATTATTATTTGTAACTTAACTCTTTTCATTGCTAATTTTCTATGCGTGAACGTTCATACACTCCATTAATCCTACACCATTGAATATTGAAAACATTAAGTAGAGACAACATTGTGTAGGTGCAACTTAGAAATCAAACACAACTATGAATTTCATATATAGAATCATGCCTTTTAGAATGAATTCATTGTTTTATTGAACTACACAATGTAGTTTTGAAATTGTATAGCAGAGAGGGTTTTGAATCAAATGAAGTTATTTCCACTGTATATTTTGCATTGCTGTCACTGATTTTGTTAACTTATCCAATAGGTTTGAAAATAATAAAGCCGTGTTGTGCTGGCAATATCTCTGCCCTCTTTGGGTTCCTCCTGCTTCGGGCAGTTTGACCTTCAGGATACCTTGTCTAGCCTTAAGCTTGCTATCTCCAAGCCTTTCTTTATGAAGCTGATAATGTTGGTTACATGGTCTATGTGGATCACTCGCAATGATTCCATCTTCAAGGCTGCTCCTCCAAGTGTCTACAGATGTCGGAAGAGGTTTAAGGAGGAGCTTGCCCTTCTAGTCCACAAAGTAAAGAAAAAATCTTATCATGGCATAATCTCTTGGGTGGAAAATTTTAGATAGCCTTTTCTTTCTTCTTTGGGCTTATGGCCTTTTTTTTAGTTGCTCCTCTCAAGCAACTTTTCCATTTTGTAGACCTCTATAACCTTTTTAAATAAAATTTAAAATATACAGTGGGAAAACCCACTGTTTAGCCTAAAAAAAACTGGACTATCTTTCCTCCAAGTCATGTCATAAAAATAATCTGCACATCTCACGTTTAGTGATGTCTCAAATAAAATTAGCAACAAATAAAAACATAACATACACTGAGCTCACTTATCGTTTCAATTTGATCGATTTTTCTCCATCGTTTTTAACAACAATAAAAAATATTACATCACGTACAGTCCTATGAGCGATTCCATTGTTTTCTCGAACGGATTAGCAGCACACTCCAGCAGGAAGAGAAGTCCTTGCGACTTTTGACTAGGAGAGTGCGGTGAAACACGCATACAAATAAACAGAAGTGGCAAAATCTGCTCCAAATCACAGTCCGAAGAGCCGAGATCATCGACTTGCTGAGTACATATATGAAAGCATATACACTGGCTACCTAACTTCATCGGTATGTTCAGATTTTCGACAAGCAACATAAGTATGAACACTTGCACAGTGGTGGCTAATACTAGTGGTAACTAAGCTAGAGTAGCAAATCAGAGGTGGTGGACTGGTGGCACGCCTCAACTCTCCAGCATCAAACCGTGGTCCGGCCGGGCGGCAAGTAAAAGTAATAAAAAAAGAAGAAGAAAGACAAATAATATTCCCATGCCGATGTTGCTACATGGCTACAGGCGGTGGGCAGTGACGAGGCCGTCGTCGAAGTTCTGGGAGTAGCTCTTCAGGTCGTACCCAAAGGTCACGGCGCGACGCTTCGGCCGCAGCATGGCGCGCTTCACCCTCCAGAAGAGCTGCCTCACCGGCGCCGGCGCCCGACGCCACGATTCGCCGCCGCTCTTCCCGTCCATCCTCTTCCTGCCGGCAACGCTCCTCGTCGCGCGCGCTGACACCAGCTGAGATGCCATCGAACCTTGATCAGTTTGTTGCAGACGGGATCTCACGATTGATTATGGTGGAACCGTATGTCGCTCTCGTTCGTTAGCTAGCTTCTGATAATCCGAGATGAGGTGCACCGTTTGCACAATTTAGCCTCCTCAGCAGCTGTTTTATAAGCTCGGAATGGATGAGCTCCGGCGCAAGAGTTCTCCGGCGGACCCCACCACTCGCGCGCGCCTACTCAGCGCTGACGCGAGAATCTTTTCCTCGTTGCCACCATACAGTCCTAATTGTATGATGGGTGTGCTAAGAGCATCTTCACTTGTTTGGCCTTTCCACGCCGAAATCTGGGGTAAATTTTGTCCGGGTTGGACGTAAAAAAGGTGTGGGAGGGCCAGTTTCCTAGCCGCGATCTCAGGCGAAGACGGCGATCTAATTTTGAAAAACGAAAACTTGACGAAATACCACTACAGGAATGGCGACATACGCCGACGGCCGTGGCGTACGCCGACGGCCAAATGTCGGGGCCGTCGGCGTATGGCCCGGCACGGCCAGCCAGCCCGTCGACCCTCGGCGTATCGTTGCCATCGGCGTAGCGAAGTCTACGCCGAGGGCAGCCCTCGGCATATATTTGGCCCTAGGCGTAGACAGGGCTACGCCGACGGCCACCCTCGGCGTAGGCCATTTTTTAAATTTGTCTAATTTCTAAAAATCATAACTAATTCATATGATGTGAGAAAAATGCGTATGAGGTATCAAAATGTTCAGAAATACATCCTCTATCCGTTTATGTCAAAATCATGCATATTTGAATCATGTACAGTACCATTTTAATATAGAAACAATTCAATCACTTTCTTATATGTCCTCGGGTTCCCGTTTTAGCCAGATGGCAATTTAAACGAAGTCAGAAAATCTCGCGGAGCCGCATGACATTATTTTATGTGTCCTAGTAACCACTCCAAAAGATGGAATTGGGATACGGCAATTATTTTAGAAAACCCTTCACGAACAGGGCTATCAAGTCCGGAGTTCTATGGAATTTAGGGCAAATGAGTAGGAAACGGCCCGTGACACCGCATTTTTTGTCGGAACGAGGCCATATTTGGCACGTGCGTGGTCCCTGGGATGGGAAGCAAGGCTCCGGGAGCGGATTTCCAATCCGACCCATGGGCGATGGTTTTTTTCATTTTCGGGGTGCCAAAACGGGTTTTTTTTGTGGAGTGACTACATGGGGCGCATTTTAGTATTGCGCGAGACCTCCGCGTAGTGGTAGGACACCACCTTCGCACCACATATCACATGCCATATGTGCGCGCTAGCTATCTGGGAATCCATGCGGCTTCCTACGGTGTCCCGCCGAATCCGCTGGAAATTTGATCGGATTTGAACCAGGGCTACACTTTTCGTCGCTCAATAAATTCCGGGAAAAATGTTATTAGGTCTATGACACATCACTTTATGTGCGAATTTTATTCCGTTTAGCGCGATGGCAAACGGGTGCACCAGCGCGCCCGGTACGGCCATACCGCATCTCCGTGGGGGCCCGTTTTGGCCAAATGACAATTTAAACGAAGTCAGAAAATCCCGCGGAGCCGCATGACGTCATTTTATGTGTCCTAGTAGCCACTCCAAAAGTCAGAATTAGGATACGTCAATTATTTTGAAAAACCCTTCAAAAACAGGGCTATCACGTCCGGAGTTCTATGGCTTTTAGGGCAAATGAGTAGGAAACGGCCAGTGACACCGCATAGTTTGTCGGAACGAGGCCATATTTGGCACGTGCGTGGTCCCTGAGATGGGAAGCAAGGCCCCGGGAGCGGATTTCCAATCCGATGTGGGGGCGATGGTTTTTTCATTTTCGGGGTGCCAAAACGGTTTTTTTTGTGAAGTAACTACATGGGGCGCATTTTAGTATTGCACGATACCTCCGCGTAGTGGTAGGACACCGCCTTCGCACCACATATCACATGTCATATGTGCGCGCTAGCTATCTGGGAATCCATGCGGCTTCCTGCGGTGTCCCGCCGAATCCGCTGGAAAGTGACCGGATTTGAACTAGGGCTACACTTTTCGTCGCTCAATAAATTCCGGGGAAAATGTTTTTAGGTCTATGACACATCACTTTATGTGCGAACTATTTTCCGTTTAGCGCGATGGCAAACGGGTGCACCAGCGCGCCCGGTACGGCCATATCGCATCTCCGTGGGGGCCCGTTTTGGCCAAATGGCAATTTAAACGTAGTCAGAAAATCCCGCGGAGCCGCATGGCGTCATTTTATGTGTCCTAGTAACCACTCCAAAAGTCGGAATTAGGATACGGCAATTATTTTGGAAAACCCTTCACAAACAGGGCTATCATGTCGGGAGTTCTATGGATTTTAAGGCAAATGAGTAGGAAACGGCCCGTGACACCGCATAGTTTGTCGGAACGAGGCCATATTTGGCACGTGCGTGGTCCCTGGGATGGGAAGCAAGGCCCCGGGAGCAGATTTCCAATCCGACCCATGGGCGATGGTTTTTTCATTTTCGGGGTGCCAAAATGGTTTTTTTTGTGAAGCAGCTACATGGGGTGCATTTTAGTATTGCGCGAGACCTCCGCGTAGTGGTAGGACACCGCCTCCGCACCACATATCACATGCCATATGTACGCGCTAGCTATCTGGGAATCCTTGCGGCTTCCTGCGGTGTCCCGCCGAATCCGCTAGAAACTGACCGGATTTGAACTAGGGGTACACTTTCCGTCTCAATAAATTCCGCAAATTTTTTTTTTAGGTCTATAACACATCCCTTTAGGTGCTAATTTTTGTCTGTTTAACGTGTTGGCGAACGGTGCACCAGCGCGCCCGATACAACCATTTCGCATCTCCCGAGGGAGCCGTTTTGACCACATGGCAAATTGGGCGTCATATTTGGATTCCTCTAATTTTTAGGTTCAAATGATGATATGGATGTTATATTTAGATTCCTCTCATTTTTCTGATCGATTTAGACATATTATTTGTGGAATTTCGATTTTCTGATTTAAATATATTAATTATTCCATATTAAATATTAAATAGAAAAAGGACAAAAATATAATCATTTTATTGTTATTTGAATTCAATATTATTATTACTTATATATTCATTGTTGTCTACTTAAGTAATTGTTTGGGATTTAAAAATAAAAAGGTGTGCATCTCGGTTCAAGGGTTAATAGGGTTGATATGCTATTATTATCAGCAAGAGGTGTCAATTCTTTAATGGAAGCTCATCCGAATGGAACCAAGAAGTTAAGCGTGCTGAGCCTGGAGTAGTGTGAGTATGGGTGACCGACTGGGAAGTTTAACCATGATTGTAATTTGACCTAAGATTAAGTGTACTTAGAGTTAAATATGTATTGGGTGAAAGATAAACAAGTAAAAAAAGAAAAAAAGAAAAAGAAAAGAAAAACATGGTGTAAAATAAATTAAAATTTGAAAAAATTTAAAAGTCTATGCCTAGGGTTTTGCCGTCGGCATATAGAAAAAATATTTTTTTTCGAAATTTTTTTTTTGAAATTTTTTGGAAAAAGGAAATTTGAATATTTTAAAAATCTATGCCGAGGGTTTTGTCGTCGGCGTAGCGTGCTACGCCGAGGGCCGGGCTACGCCAACGGCGATAGTGGCTTTGCCGAGGGAGTTATACGCCGAGGAGCTACGCCGAGGGTGGCCCTCGGCATAGCCTACGCCGACGGCCAAAGCAGGCTATGCCGAGGGTTCCTGGCCCTCGGCATATCGTCACATTCCTGTAGTGTACGGCTAAAAACGATTGAATTTAGACTAAATTTAATGATATTTACTATATAGAGGACGAAGTTCATACATAGAGATCGAATTCGAATATATTTCGAATTCGGCCAGGGGAATACAACTCTAAATATTTAAACACGGCGATCTACATGCCGAAATGGCGGTAGAACACAGTGTAGTCCTTGTCGCCGTCGCCGCCATCATCGTCGGAGCCGTCGTCGTCGAAACGCGGCGGCGCCGCCGCTGCCTGGCTGCTGGTGCCCTGGCCGGGGTCTCCCCACCGGCCACTGTTGCGCGGCGGGGACGGCGAGGGCTTGTACCACTCGTCGTCGGACTCCTCGAGGTCGATGACTGGGACGGGGACACCAGATGGAGGAGTCGCAGGCCGGCGGTAGCGAGCGGCCTGCTCGAGGAGCCGAGCCTGCCGCTCCGCCTCCTCCTTCTCCCACTGCTCCCTCGACCAGGCGCAGGCCTGGTCGAGGGGCATGGCGTTGTCGGCGGGGACGAGGTCCTGGAGGGACCTCGCCATGACGGCCTCGAGGATTGCGGCTTCCTCGGCGTCGTGGACCTCCTCCTTCACCGGATTGCGCTTCCGCTCGTCGGAGGTGCCTGGTTCGCGCTTGGGGCTAACCAGGCGGAGGTGGCCGCGTGGCGTCGACGACTCGCGGATGAAGATCCCGCCGCCGCTGCGATCACGGTTGTGCGACGGGGAAAGAGGCTCCCATTTCACCGGCGCCAATGTTGGCACCGACCTGGAGCTCGACGTCGACCTCGACGCCGAACCGGACGACGAGGAGCTGGCAGCCATGCGCCGTGGCTGCCAGCTGCCCCGGCGGCGGCTGGCCGATGCCCTCGACGGCGGCGGCATCGTGAGAACGGGCGCGTTGCCGCCCTCGATGTGCTCGATGACGGCGTCGAGCGTCCGGCCCGGCACGCTCCACCAACGTTTTCGTCCGGCGGTGTTATTGCGCGGAGGCGGAGGCGGCGGGCCGTCGTAGGAGGCGAGCTCCTGCTCCCACCACCGCAGGAAGTACGAGTTCCACACCGAGTAGTTGTCGGGGTGGTAGCGTGGCTCGGCACGCTCCTGGTCCGACAAGGTCAGTCGGGCCTCCTCGATGGCGACGTCGAGGGCGTGTCCCTGGGGCGGCGGCGGGATTGGCACGCCGCCCGCACTTAGCCGCCACCCGCCACCGGGAGGCCTCGTGTCCGGCGGGCAGGGGTACCCCGCCTGGTGGAGGAGGTGTCCCTCCCACGCGTGGAGCTACCGGCGGGGAAAGTCGTTGTTGGCCGCGCCGTCCTGCTCGTGGAACGCCATGGATCTCGGCGAGGGAACAGTGGCGGATAGGGTTCGTCTCTGGCTGGGGTTTCGTCGGTGCTACGCGTCGCGACGAGTTATGTAGGCGGGGCTGGACTCGGCCACTAAATGCCGCGTGGATGCTACGCGTCCGCGGCGAGCTGACCGGCGGTAGCCTTTACTGCGCGCGGAAGACGATGCGTGTGCCGCTGACTGGCCGGGTCCATC
Source organism: Lolium rigidum (assembly GCF_022539505.1). Classification (NCBI taxonomy): domain Eukaryota; kingdom Viridiplantae; phylum Streptophyta; class Magnoliopsida; order Poales; family Poaceae; genus Lolium; species Lolium rigidum. The sequence continues at coordinate 118,960,013 of NC_061511.1, forward strand.
TCTGCGGCGAAGCCGAAGCGAAAGCGCGGGAGAGAATTCTCGGCGTTTCGCGCGCTTTCGCTTCGTCCGGAGTCCCCGAGCGCGCCTCGGGGGACCGGGGATGGCGTGGGCTCGTCGGATGGATGAAGGCCCAAATCCGGGGAAAAACGAGGAATCGGTGGCGCGACTGGGCCGAATTTCGTCGTCCGGATGGAAAAAACGGCGCTCGGGGACCTCGTCGGGGAGACGAGTGGGGATGCTCTAAAGCTAGGTTGGAAGCACGTGATCAGTGTCCTGTCGACTCATATATCCGACCACGAAGATGTAATTCTTTTGGACAAATGTATAAAAAGAAAAAGAAACAAAAGAAAGAGATGTTGACGACTGCATTGGGAGGCTTTACACGATGGTCGACATTGGCACACACATGGTCTATCCTTTGTTCAGGTTCACGAAATGATGTCGGACGCCACGATACAGCACGAGTAAGCACTTCCAACTTTTGCATCCAAAGCGATTGAGAAACTACTTTGTATTTTGGCATGATCTTATCCTTTGATGAAGAGCATGCATGTATACAACATCATACGGATAATGAATCGGAAAATCAAATTGCTCGCAGTGCAAAAATAGATTCAAGCTAATTTTCATCGCGTTTCTTTTTCTATATGCTTAGTAACAAGGTATCGTTAACTAAAGATAATTTAGCTAAACGGAATTGGAACGGATGTATGAATTTGTGGTGAACAGAAAACCGTTAAACATCTATTCATTCAATGTCCTTTAGCTAAACTTCTTTGGCGTACGGTTAATTTCACTTTTGATCTTCCACCTCCAACCAATATTACAAATATGTTTGGAAATTGGTTAAATGGAGTAGATAGACAATCTAAAGCTTTCATCGGTGTTGGGGTTTCTGCATTATGTTGGTCTATTTAGAGGGTAAGAAATGATCTTATCTTTAACAAAAAACAATCTTTTCACTATTTGCAGGTTACTAGAAAGCTGTGGCGCGGCCGCCACGCCGCGCCCGTAGTATGATTGTAAAGCCAAGAATAAATGGAAGGTGCCATTTATATCAAACGACAGTCTTTTAGAGATATCATTTTCAGTGTCTTATATCAAAGAATGAATGCAGACGTTCTTCTTCAATTAATATTTAACATGCTAATGCTAGGCTGGTGCTGTATGAATGGTAATATAGATGGAAATGCTTGCTATACAGACACCAGGCTGCAGTCTTCACTCTCAGTTGTTTATGTTCAGACTTTAGGGAAGCTAGCATATCCGGACTCTCTGACGGTGGGGATTACTGTCGGAGTTAAAGTCGATATGATGTTTGTGCTGAAGATGTACCATACCATAAGAAACTGTTGGTCTGTGTTGACAAAGAGGCGGACAATTTGCTTGTAATATATACCTCGTGTCTTTGTTAAAGTCAGACATGTTGGTTGCTTATATGGCGGAATGCACAGGCTCGTGAGGTGTGAGCAGTACAGTAGTGCCACTTACGAATAATTCCCGTAGACATGGTAGGTAAACTAACAGAGGTACCTATATTACAGTAATTCGGTGCTGCTTCTTCGTGTCTAGATATTTTTCCCTGGAACTGCTAGAACTACTTGCTGTAGCAGTAGATATGATGCTAATATACTGATTGCCATAGCGGTAGATAGGTGGTAATATTTGACATTGATGTTGTCACGACAGTTATGGACAGAACACATACTCCTGAGCAAACTCAGTCACCATAGCTCAAATTTTTGAACTTGCTGCAAAGATAAGTGTTTAGTCAATATTTTGTCCTGGTATAATTCTTGGTATTTTTCCAATCTTTTTGAAATCCATACCGAACCAAGGACAAAGATCTATTTAGCTCGGAGCACCTACTTAGATGATGTTTTTTCTTCTTCTGAGTTTCACTGCAAATAATGAATGTATATTCGGACAGTTTTGAAACCACATAATTGATACAAAGTTATGCTTATTTGTGGCCGGTGGGGCTGTTGGCCCTAAGTTCTTCCTCGTGTTGTCATTTATTGTAGAGCTTGTTTCCTTGTATGTGGAAAGTGCCATCAGGAATTCAGCCGCCGCCTCAAAAATTATTTTACCATGACACCCAAATGCCTGCTCGGTCCATAAGCTTGCTAGGGGATGCGCAACCCAATTTCTTATGAGCAGCAAATATTATGCATCATTCGTCTAAGGATATATCTTGCAGTACCAATTATAGTAAACAAAGTTACTTAGTGGCACAGTGAACATTATTCACCTAAACCGAGACCCAAATAAAGACCTTTCTCTCACCGAGATACCCATGCCTAGGGTAGAAAACAAACCAAGCCATCCGAAATAATTAGAGTTCAGTAAAAAACTACAAAGTTCAGCTTTTTTGCCTAATATTTTTGTGTAGTTAAAGTGAGAGGAGTATGTTCATTGTTGTTGCATTTCCATCGATATGCTCTACATCACTTGCATTTTATATGATGTAAGTGTCATCTTAGAAGACTATAGGCTGCTTATCAAACATACAACATTCAGAGTGGAAGATTTTCGTATTGATTTGTCAACTCAGAAAACATTACTTGACTATGACAACATCAGGTAGTGAGAAAAAACACATTGAGCAAAAAAAAAGCATTTCTCAAATTCAAGCTAAGAATCACGTAGCAAAAAACAAATAATGCATGACGTAGAATGTACCTGACTACATTTATACTCCTGCAAATCAATAGTGGAGGCTCCCACAAGATTATTTTTCACTGATGTTGAAGCCTGCAGTCCCCTTTTTGGTACTTCAGTTTTATAACCATGCATCAGCAATTAGACTATATGTTCATAGCTGACAATGCATATCATATCATCCATGCTCTCAACTCTCAGAAAACTGCCATGCACATGTAGAGGGACAGATCAGGCCGATTCTATTACTTATCAAAGAAAATTGGAGAGGCAGAAATTTTACGTTCAAGCATGGACAGTGGCAGATAAATGGTTAAGAGTATGCATTAGCAAAAAGCGCGAGATCGAATATATTGCCTAGTAGTACAAATCTGAAACCACTTTTGTCCTATACCCGCCACCATATTTAGTGTACCTTTTGGAATCAACATTTGTAAGTTCCTTGTGAAAGTAATCAATGAAAGTTCTGGCCATTGCAGGGGCCCTAGCCTTAAAAATCCTTTTAAAAAGCCCACCTCTTGACTGAGGCAATATAACAGTAGTCATTGCCCAGGTGTACACTACTTTGGCTGATTGGTGAGATAAATATCTTCATCCAAAATTGTGACCCAAATGTAATTGAAAAAGTATGATTCCAGTTGAAAGAATTACTAATGAATAATAACATTTGATAAAAAAAAATTTGAACATGGCTTGGACCTTAAAAATAACATGTGATTACCATGAGAAGCATTGCACACTTATGAAGGAGGAGGTGTGAGAGATCAGCTATTTTAATTGTTAGCACTGAACTGAAGCATCAAATATGTAATGGGAGATTAACTTATCAGGCGCAAAAGTATCCATAGCAGGGTGCTATATTCAAGAAAATAGACTGTAACTTCTCACATCTGGACTACCAACAGCCCAACACAGCAAGAAAAAATAGGATAGGGGTATGTAAATCTACATGCTTTTTGCAAAGTCATAGCTGATAACCTGAAAGGAAGAGAAATATATCCAATTTAAACATGAGGAGGAAGAGAGCAAATACTACACAATCAAATGATGAGCAAAACAATCCTATCATACCGAGGGAATACGATGAGAGTCAAATTTGTTCTCCAATTTTCACAGAAGGTCTCTACCATCCTACAGTACAAATTAAGACAAAATAAAATCAATTAGTTCACAGAAATAACACAGTACAATATCTGATAATGATAACTTGAGAAAAAATATGTATAACTTTGTATCGAAAATTTTCAATAAGAAGTTTCACGTGCACAAAGACTTCAGCTGACCTTTGAAGTGCTATTCCAGATCAGGTTGCACAGCTCATCCTCCAGGCCATAGTGGACGACAACCTGCCGCTATAGCCTGACTGCCGAACTCGATGCGCAACACCCGACCTTACAGGCCAATTTGCATGCAGTACCACAACGGAGGAAGAAGACATTGCGGATCATCAATCAGCCGTGCCAGGCCGGACAACGGGGGCGGCTGGGGAACGCGACGGTGGCGAGCTGGCCGGCCACTGGCACGGCGCAACAATGGTTCGGCCCGTCCAGAGGCCAGCAGGGCAGTGCGCGCAGTGGGCGCAGTGGGTCGCGGCCTTGCGTCACACGCAGTGCCATGGCGGGCAGGGGCTCTTGATGTGGTCCTCGGCCGGTGCTCCTCCCCATTTCGGCACCGGCGGCACCCCTCACGCCGGGAACTCACAGAAGGAAGCACCCACAGCGACCTCCCTAGGGAAAGAAAGGCGGCGACCCCTGTGGTTCCAGCAGTGTGCACCGCACGGGGATGTGAAGCTCAAATAAGGAGAATCAAAGGCACTATGACGGCCAGAGAGAGAGGGCTGGAAGGGGCGGCGCCGTGTGCCCGCTGGTGCCGGTTACGGTGAGTGAGGGGAGGCTCCGCCATTGGAGTTCGTCTGCTGTTGCTCGGTCAGCTCGGTCAGAGTAAAGAGATGAAATGTGCGGGGAAGGGGAAACACGATTGGATTAGATGAGAGGGGCAAATGAGTCTTCTAGAAAGACCACGATAGGAGGAGAGAAGCTAGAAAACGATCAGCAGTGCTAGCTGTGGTTCAAAGCGGTAAATTGCTGGCAGAACGTAGAAAAAAAAAACGCAATTACCGGAAGGGTATGATAATGATAAGAAGCAAGGAAACCTACGAACCGGTAAACCGGTAGCCCATCCCTCCGAAGAAAAAGAAAAAAAACTAACGAAGAAATCCATCGAAGGTAGAAAGAAACTAACAGAACACGTGTCGCTCAGCCCATCGAAGAAAATGAACGAAAATTACCCATCTACAGTACCCGAATCAATACTGATGCGCTAAACTGCTTATCTTTTATATAGTGTATAATTCACATGATGGCTCACTGGGTTCAGCTATGGGATCTCCTTTCGCCGGAGGGATTACGGGAGGCTATGGTTTCTGGATGTACACGGCTCCTGACGGTCGCTCAGGATATCTTGTGCCAGGCTGGCTGGCGTCATACTAGGAGTGACATAGGCATCCCCAATGGGCCTGCCGAGGGTGGTACCCGGAGTTTACTGAAGGCCCACCAGTCGACGAATACGAAGCTCGGAAGCCCAATTAGTTGTTGATAAGGAAAGATAGAATTGTATTAGGAACAAAGAGATTTGTAACTTTACGGATCGAACTCAAAGAGTCTCCCGAATATGTAAACTTGTGTAATACGAAACCCTCTACTCCGCCTCCTATATAAGGGGGAGTCGAAGGACGAAGAGAGGATCGATTTTATTGAGAAACGCAACCCTAGTTTTCTAGTAGTTGAGTACTTTTCCGGCTGAACCTTCGAGATCTACTTGCCCTCTACTTCCAACTAAACCCTAGTCTATAATCCGTAGGCATTGACGAGTTAATCCCTTGTCAATTGGCGCCGTCTGTGGGAATTAGAGGCGACAAAGAGCTGATCTTGATGGCACGTTCAAGATCGTCAACTTCTTCGGTAGCAAGCAACGCGATGGATAGAGGTAAACAGATCGAAACTGATCTAGTCGATTTTGTTCCTCACCCGCCCTCCCGTTTGGATGCATATGCGTATCTGGAGGAGCCTATGGAGATGACGTTCGGAAGGTTCCACTTTCGCGTCGAGAAAGAAGGATCGTGTCGTCTCGAGGTTCCGATTTCATCGGGATTGTCGGCGGTTGATTCCGATTTTTCGGACTCGTCGTCATCGTTTGAGACAGGCGATGAGGAGATTTCGTCGCCCCGCTTCATCAAAACTACGGCAAGCGAAAAGCTCGCCAAGATCTTCGGCAACATGTCCTTTGAGTCGTATGCGGACTCCAATATAAGCAGCGACTCGGACAACGTAGACAGCTTCAGCTTCATCGATAAATCCACTATTGTTGGAGAGGTATTCGCCGATCTATACGACGGTGTCACCGATTCCGACAAAGGTCAAAGATCAAAATATCATCAAATCTATACAATCGGAGATACAAGCCGACCACAGGAGGAGACATCAGAGGACTTCGATACCGCGGGAAATCCGTATGTCGATCCCGCTGATCTTACACGAGGCTTGGGAACCAAATATGTCGGACCTGAAACACGACAGATGGTGCAATTTCCGCAGGCAGTGTGAGATAGAGTTGCAAGAGCTATTGATGACACAGAGCCAATGACTGTAACTGCGACAGCTGAAGAGTTACAAGCATATCAATATAGACTCGCCCGTGCCAGACGGGAACTCGAAAAACAGAAAGTTGAGCTGGATAGGAGGCAAGTCGCGGCTTCCGCGTCAAGCAGACGAAGAGCGGAGTTGAGCCGACAATCAGGTACTTCGGGAGGAGACAGTCATAGAGCAGCTCGAAATAGGGCAAGATCTCGGTTGCAATATATACCCGAGGCTGAGAGGGAGAACCTAGTTCAAAACCTCGATATGTCCTTTATGTCGATTGACACGAGGGGGAATATTATTCCCAAAACACCAGAAGCTGGATATATGGCGACACAAACTTTCATCCTGGCATCCAGGCCACCTCCCGGAGATCCAAGAGAAGCGCTGTATAACATGGCCATGGCAGGAGTAGGAGCCATGGGAACAGCGTTCGCAAGTACGCCTCCCGAAGGATCTGCAAGGCAAAATAGTCCATGACCTACTGCAGCGGTGGAAGATCCTGCGAGAACGAGTGGGGCAAGAGACACAGCGACGCAAGCAAGGGTGAACAGAGCGCGACAGGAAAGAAGGGAACGTCGGCACTCACCAGAGGTTGACGAAGAGGATATGTGCGGGCTCCCGTGCTTTACGAGACGAGTCCGCAAAACTCGAGTTCCATCAGGGTTTAAGCTACCCGACAATTACAAAAAATTCGGTGGCCTCCAAGATCCTGAGGATTGGCTAGTTGATTACCTAGAGATAGTAAAGCTGATGGGTGGAACTAGAGCAACAGCCATGCAGAGCATTCAAGTACACTTGAGTGGAGCCGCACGATCGTGGATAAAGAAGCTGCCTCCTGGTTCTATCGATAGCTGGGAAAATTTCGAGGATATATTTGTGAAGAATTTCCGATCCATGTGCAAGAAACCCGCATCATTGGAGCAGTTGTGGGCTTGCAGACAGAAATACGACGAATCAATGAGGACGTATATCCAGAGGTGGAACATCATCAAAAACTCGGCGGAGAACATACCTGACGAGAGAGCAATAGATGCATTTGTTGCTGGTATTCGGAGGAGGGACTTTGTCGAGGATTTGGGAAGAACCAACCCAAAAACAATAGCAACACTCATGGAAATAGCGAATCGGTGGGCGGATGGAGAAGATGTTGTTCATAACAAGCGGCACAGGTCGCCTGAGGATGACCGCAACCGAAACTTTCAAAATAGGCGACGACTCCCTCGATAGTTTTCAGATTATGATGCTCCCGGCCAAATGATACGTCTCAAACGTATCTATAATTTCTTATGTTCCATGCTAGTTTTATGACAATACTCACATGTTTTACATACACTTTATATCATTTTGATGCATTTTCCGGCACTAACCTATTAACAAGATGCCGAAGCGCCAGTTCATGTTTTCTGCTGTTTTTGGTTTCAGAAATCTTACACAGGAAATATTCTCGGAATTGGACGAAACAAAAGCCCATGGTCTTATTTTGCATGGAGCTTTCCAGAACACCGAAGAAGATACGGAGAGGGGCCAAGGCGGCCCCACACCATAGGGCGGCGCGGCCTGGAGGGGGGGGGGCGCCGGCCTATGGGGTGGGCCCCTCAGCCGCCTCCCGACTCTGCCCCTTCGCCTATTTATTCACTCCGTCGCGAAAACCCTAGTACCGAGAGCCACGATATGAGAAAATTTCCAGAGACGCCGTCGCCGCCAATCCCATCTCGTGGGATTCAGGAGATCACCTCCGGCACCCTGCCGGAGAGGGGAATCATCACCGGAGGACTCTACATCATCATGCCCGCCTCTGGATTGATGCGTGAGTAGTTCATCCTTGTACTATGGGTCCATAGCAGTAGCTAGATGGTTGTCTTCTCCTCTTGTGCTATCATGTTTAGATCTTGTGAGCTGCCTATCATGATCAAGATCGTCTATTTGTAATGCTACATGTTGTGTTTGTTGGGATCCGATGAATATGGAATACTATGTCAAGTTGATTATTGATCTATCATATATGTGTTGTTTATGATCTTGCATGCTCTCCGTTGCTAGTAGAGGCTCTGGCCAAGTTGATACTTGTGACTCCAAGAGGGAGTATTTATGCTCGATAGTGGGTTCATGCCTCCATTGAATTTGGGACAGTGACAGAAAGTTCTAAGGTTGTGGATGTGCTGTTGCCACTAGGGATAAAACGTCGATGCTTTGTCTAAGGATATTTATGTTGATTACATTACGCACCATACTTAATGCAATTGTCTGTTGTTTACAACTTAATACTGGAGGGGGTGCGGATGCTAACCCGAAGGTGGGATTTTTAGGCATAGATGCATGCTGGATAGCGGTCTATGTACTTTGTCGTAATGCCCTAAGTAAATCTCATAGTAGTCATCATGATATGTATGTGCATTGGTATGCCCTCTCTATTTGTCAATTGCCCAACTGTAATTTGTTCACCCAACATGCTATTTATCTTATTGGAGAGACACCACTAGGGAACTGTGGACCCCGGTCCATTATTTTACATCTGAAATACAATCTACTACAAACTCTGTTCTCTGTTGTTCTTCACAAGCAAACATCATTCTCCACACCATACGTTTAATCCTTTGTTTACAGCAAGCCGGTGAGATTGACAACCTCACTGTTAAGTTGGGGCAAAGTATTTTGATTGTGTTGTGCAGGTACCACGTTGGCGCCGAAATCTCTGGTGTTGCGCCGCACTACACTCCTTCACCAAGAATCTTCACGTGGCTTTCATCTCCTACTGGTTCGATAACCTTGGTTTCTTACTGAGGGAAAACTTGCTGTTGTACGCATCACACCTTCCTCTTGGGGTTCCCAACGGACGTGTGCTTCACGCGTTATCAAGCTCTTTTTCTGGCGCCGTTGCCGGGGAGATCAAGACACGCTGCAAGGGGAGTCTCCCACATCCAATCTCTTTACTTTGTTTATTGTCTTACTTTACTTTATTTTATTTTCTGTCTTGTTTGCTTTCCTTATATCAAAAACACAAAAAAATTAGTTACCTGCTTTTACTTTATTTCATTTGTCTTGTTTGCTTTCTTTATATTAAAAACACAAAAAAATTAGTTACTTGCATTTACTTTATTTTGTTATCATGTCTAGTCCCGTTACTCTGTCACCCGAGGAATTGATCTTTACTTTTAAACAAGGGAGTGAGGAGAGTTTTAAAGAGGCTTGGTCTAGAATTTTTTATTCTTATGGTAAAACTGAACCTAGAATGACTCTAAGTTTGCTTCTTAGTAATTTTTATTTTGGGCTTATTGTTCGCTATAGATATGCTTTGGATGCTTTAGTGGGAGGAGATTTCCTTCACTGCGATGGGGATCAAGCTTTTAATGCCATAAAGAAATTGGTCACATCATCTAGCCCCGCTAATAATTTTGATTCATGTCTTACTAGCATTCATGATAGATTAAACACTCTTGAAACAAATATATCTTGTTTAAAAGAAGGGTACAACCAGATTCGTGAATATTATGATTATGTTCCAGTAAGCTTTGAACCTTCAATGTGGGTCCCTACTATTAAGGTTGCTATTTGTGGTGAAACTTTTTATGCCCGTTGTGATATTGTGTCTGAGTTTTGCCTTATGCCTGAAAGTATCTATGAATCTTTGACACTTTGGGGACTTACTGAAGGTGGAGAAGGAATAACTCTTACTGATAATTCTGTTATAATTCCTAAGGGGATAGCTGAAGGTGTGTTCACAACCTTTCTTGGAAGAACGGTATCCACTGATTATCTCGTTATTGAATGTGTAGGGACGGGACAAATCACACTTGGAAGATCCCTGCTGAAACTCTTGGGAGCAACCATAGATGTGGGAAAAGGCACTCTAAATTTTACCTCTACACCCGGATGTGGTCAAGTATTCCCTAGACCAAAGAGTAAGAACAAGAGTAAGAAGGGTAGGCGCAAAGCCCCTGGTAATAATGCTAATGCTTCATCTCTTGATAATACTTGAGTTACACTTTCTGCGCCTAGCTGAAAGACGTTAAAGAAAAACGCTTATGGGAGACAACCCATTATTTTATTTCTTCAATTTTTGTTTTATATTTGTGTCTTGGAAGTTGTTACTACTGTAGCAACCTCTCCTTATCTTTACTTTATTGCATTGTTGTGCCAAGTAAAGTCTTTGATAGTAAGGTTGATACTAGATTTGGATTTCTGCGCAGAAACAGATTTCTTGCTGTCACGAATTTGAGTAGATCTCTCTGTAGGAAACTCAGAAATATCAGCGAAAATTCATGAGTGATCGTCAGATATGTACGCAACTTTCATTCAATTTGAGCTTCTTCATCTGAGCACGTTAAGTGCCTCTAAAAAATTCGGATTTACGGACTGTTCTATTTTGACAGATTCTGCCTTTTATTTCACATTGCCTCTTTTACTGTGTTGAGTGGATTTATTTGCTCCATTGACTTTCAGTAGCTTTGGGTGATGTCCAGAAGTGTTAGGAATGATTGTGTCCTCTCTGAACATGTGAATTTTTGATTATGCACTAACCCTCTAATGAGTTTGTTTTGAGTTTGGTGTGGAGGAAGTTTTCAAGGGTCAAGAGAGGAGGATGATACAATATGATCAAGAAGAGTGAAGAGTCTAAGCTTGGGGATGCCCCCGTGGTTCATACCTGCATATTTCAAGAAGACTCAATCATCTAAGCTTGGGGATGCCCAAGGCATCCCCTTCTTCATCGACAACTTATCAGGTCACCTCTAGTGAAACTATATTTTTATTCCGTCACATCTTATGTGCTTTACTTGGAGCGTCTGTATGATTTTATTTTTGTTTTTGTTTGAATAAACTCGGATCCTAGCATTCTTTGTGTGGGAGAAAGACACGCTCCGCTGTTTCATATGAACACTAGCGTTCTTAGCTTTACTTTTAATGTTCATGACGAAGGTTGAAAACTGCTTCGTTCATTGCTATTTGGTTGGAAACGGAAAATGCTCCATGTGGTAATTGGTATATTGTCTTGAATAATTTGATACTTGGCAATTGTTTTGAGCTCTCAAATAGATCATGTTTAAGCTCTTGCATCATGTAGTGTTGAACCTAGTAGTGGAGAACTACCATAGAGCTTGTTGAAATTTGGTTTGCATGATTGGTCTCTCTAAAAGTCTAGATATTTTCTCGGTTAAGGTGTTTGAACAACAAGGAGACAAGTGTGGAGTCTTATAATGCTTGCAATATGTTCTTATGTAAGTTTTGCTGTACCGGTTCATACTTGAGTTTGCTTCAAACAACCTTGCTAGCCAAAAGCCTTGTACTGAGAGGGAATGCTTCTCGTGCATCCAAAACCTTGAGACAAAACCTATGCCATTTGTGTCCACCGTAACTACCTACTACATGGTATTTCGCTGCCATTCCAAGTAAATTGCTTGCGTGCTACCTTTAAAATTTCATTCCTTGTCTTTGCAATACATAGCTCATGGGAAAATAGCTTAAAAAACTATTGTGGTATTGAATATGTTGCTTATGTATCTTATTTCTTATAAGTTGCTTGTTGAGCGGTAACCATGTTTCTGGGGACGCCATCAACTATTACACCTTTGTTGAATATCATGTGCGTTGCTATGCATGTTCGTATTGTCTGAAGTAAGGGTGATTTATCATGATTAAATGGTTTGAGTATGCATATTGTTAGAGAAGAACATTGGGCCGCCAACTAAAGCCATGTATCATGGTGGAAGTTTCAGTTTGGACATTAATCCTCAAATCTCTTATGAGAATATTATCTGTTGTTGAATGCTTAAGCATTAAAAAGGAGTCCATTATCTGTTTTCTATGTTTTCTGGGTACGGATGTCCTTAAATTGAGATCTATGAAAAACGAGAAATCAAATGCTATCTATCTCCTTGGACCTTTGTACAGGTGACATAGAGGTACCCCTTTGTGACACTTGGTTGAAACATATGTAATGCGATGATAATCCATGGAAATCCAAGCTAATTAGGACAAGGTGCGAGCACTATTGGTATTCGATGCATGACGCTTGCAACTTATAGGATGTCTTATGCATAACACATATGAATTAATACTACCGTTGACAAAATTGTTTCTATGTTTCCAAAATAAAAAACCTCTAGCACAAGAGTAATCTCTGCTTCCCTCTGCGAAGGGGCCTTTCTTTTACTTTATGTTGAGTCAGTTTACCTACTTCTTTCTATCTTAGAAGCAAATACTTGAGACAACTGTGTGCATTGATTCCTACATACTTGCTTATTTGGATTCATCATATTACTTTGTGTTGACAATTATCCATGAGATATATCCATGAGATAAACATGTTGAAGTTGAAAGCAACTGCTGAAACTTATATCTTCCTTTGTGTCGCTTCAAAACTTTCTACTAAGAATTTATTGCTTTATGAGTTAACTCTTATGCAAGACTTATTGATGCTTGTCTTGAAAGTACTATTCATGAAAAGTCTTTGCTATATGATCAGTTGTTTAGTCATTATCTTTACCATTGCTTTGAATCACTTCATTCATCTCATATGCTTTACAATAGTATTGATCAAGATTATTATAGCAGCATGTCACTTCAGAAATTATCCTTGTTATCGTTTACATACTCGAGGGCGAGTAGGAACTAAGCTTGGGGATGCTTGATACGTCTCAAACGTATCTATAATTTCTTATGTTCCATGCTAGTTTTATGACAATACTCACATGTTTTACATACACTTTATATCATTTTGGTGCATTTTCCGGCACTAACCTATTAACAAGATGCCGAAGCGCCAGTTCCTGTTTTCTGCTGTTTTTGGTTTTAGAAATCTTACACAGGAAATATTCTCGGAATTGGACGAAACAAAAGCCCACGGTCTTATTTTGCACGGAGCTTTCCAGAACACCGAAGAAGATACGGAGAGGGGCGAAGGCGGCCCCACACCATAGGGCGGCGCGGCACGGAGGGGGCGCCGGCCTATGGGGTGGGCCCCTCAGCCGCCTCCCGACTCTGCCCCTTCGCCTATTTATTCACTCCGTCGCGAAAACCCTAGTACCGAGAGCCACGATATGAGAAAATTTCCAGAGACGCCGTCGCCGCCAATCCCATCTCGGGGGATTCAGGAGATCACCTCCGGCACCCTGCTGGAGAGGGGAATCATCACCGGAGGACTCTACATCATCATGCCCGCCTCCGGATTGATGCGTGAGTAGTTCATCCTTGTACTATGGGTCGATAGCAGTAGCTAGATGGTTGTCTTCTCCTCTTGTGCTATCATGTTTAGATCTTGTGAGCTGCCTATCATGATCAAGATCGTCTATTTGTAATGCTACATGTTGTGTTTGTTGGGATCCGATGAATATGGAATACTATGTCAAGTTGATTATTGATCTATCATATATGTGTTGTTTATGATCTTGCATGCTCTCCGTTGCTAGTAGAGGCTCGGCCAAGTTGATACTTGTGACTCCAAGAGGGAGTATTTATGCTCGATAGTGGGTTCATGCCTACATTGAATGCGGGACAGATGACGGAAAGTTCTAAGGTTGTGGATGTGTTGTTGCCACTAGGGATAAAACATCGATGCTTTGTCTAAGGATATTTGTGTTGATTACATTACGCACCATACTTAATGCAATTGTCTCGTTGTTTGCAACTTAATACTGGAGGGGGTGCGGATGCTAACCCGAAGGTGGACTTTTTAGGCATAGATGCATGCTGGATAGCGGTCTATGTACTTTGTCGTAATGCCCTAAGTAAATCTCATAGTAGTTGATACATCTCAAACGTATCTATAATTTCTTATGTTCCATGCTACTTTTATGATGATACTCACATGTTTTATACACATTATATCTCATTATTATGCATTTTCCGGCACTAACCTATTGATGAGATGCCGAAGAGCCAGTTGCTGTTTTCTGCTGTTTTTGGTTTCAGAAATCCTAGTAAGGAAATATTCTCGGAATTGGACGAAATCAACGCCCAAGGTCCTATTTTTCCACGAAGCTTCCAGAAGACCGAAGGAGATACGAAGTGGGGCCACGAGGCGACGCCACACTAGGGCGGCGCGGCCCAGGCCCTGGTCGCGCGGCCCTAGTATGTGGGCCCCTCTTGACGCCCCCGACTCTGCCCTTCCGCCTACTTAAAGCCTTCGTCGCGAATACCCCAGTACCGAGAGCCACGATACGGAAAACCTTCCAGAGACGCCGCCGCCAATCCCATCTCTGGGGATTCAGGAGATCGCCTCCGGCACCCTGCCGGAGAGGGGAATCATCTCCCGGAGGTCTCTTCATCACCATGATCGCCTCCGGATCGATGTGTGAGTAGTTCACCCCTGGACTATGGGTCCATAGCAGTAGCTAGATGGTTGTCTTCTCCTCATTGTGCTATCATATTAGATCTTGTGAGCTGCCTATCATGATCAAGATCATCTAGTTGTAATGCTACATGTTGTGTTTGTTGGGATCCGATGAATATTGAATACTATGTCAAGTTGATTATCAATCTATCATATATGTTGTTTATGTTATTGCATGCTCTCCGTTGCTAGTAGAGACTCTGGCCAAGTTGATACTTGTGACTCCAAGAGGGAGTATTTATGCTCGATAGTGGGTTCATGCCTCCATTGAATGCGGGACAGTGACAGAAAGTTCTAAGGTTGTGGATGTGCTGTTGCCACTAGGGATAAATCACCGATGCTTTGTCTAAGGATATTTGTGTTGATTACATTACGCACCATACTTAATGCAATTGTCTGTTGTTTGCAACTTAATACTGGAAGGGGTTCGGATGATAACCTAAAGGTGGACTTTTTAGGCATAGATGCATGCTCGGATAGCGGTCTATGTACTTTGTCGTAATGCCCCGATTAAATCTCATAGTACTCATCATGATATATGTATGTGCATTGTTATGCCTTCTTTATTTGTCAATTGCCCAACTGTAATTTGTTCACCCAACATGCGTTTATCTTATGGGAGAGACACCACTAGTGAACTGTGGACCCCGGTCCATTCTTTACATCTGAAATACAATCTACTGCAATTGTTCTTTACTGTTCTTCGCAAACAAACATCATTATCCACACTATACATCTAATCCTTTGTTTACAGCAAGCCGGTGAGATTGACAAACTCACTGTTACGTTGGGGCAAAGTACTTTGATTGTGTTGTGCAGGTTCCACGTTGGCGCCGGAATCCCTGGTGTTGCGTCGCACTACACTCCGTCACCAACAACCTTCACGTGTTCCTTGACTCCTACTGGTTCGATAACCTTGGTTTCATACTGAGGGAAAAATCCCTGCTGTACGCATCACACCTTCCTCTTGGGGTTTCCAACGGACGTGTGTTAACTACTACCACGCCAACAACAAGGATTTTTCTGGCGCATTGCCGGGGAGATCAAGACACGCTGCAAGGGGAGTCTCCCACATCCAATCTCTTTACTTTGTTTTTTTCTTGCTTTGTTTTACTTTATTTACCGCTTTGTTTGCTCCTATATCAAAAATACAAAAAAAATTAGTTGCTAGTTTTACTTTATTTACTGTCTTGTTCTCCATATTAAAAACACAAAAAAATTAGTTACTTGCATTTACTTTATTTAGTTTGCTTTATTTACTACTGGTAAAATGGGTACTGTTGAGAATACTAAGTTGTGTGACTTCACTAGCACAAATAATAATGATTTCTTATGCACACCTATTGCTCCACCTGCTACTACAGCAGAATTCTTTGAAATTAAACCTGCTTTACTAAATCTTATTATGCGAGAGCAATTTTCTGGTGTTAGTTCTGATGATGCTGCTGCCCATCTCGATAATTTTGTTGAACTATGTGAAATGCCAAAGTATAAGGATGTAGATGGTGACATTATAAAATCAAAATTGTTTCCTTTCTCCTTAAGAGGAAGAGCTAAAGATTGGTTGCTATCTCTGCCTAGAAATAGTATTGATTCACGGACTAAATGTAAGGATGCTTTTATTGGTAGATATTATCCTCCCGCTAAAATTATATCCTTGAGAAGTAGCATAATGAATTTTAAGCAATTAGATAAACATGTTGCTCAAGCATGGGAGAGAATGAAATCTTTGGTGAAGAATTGCCCTACCCATGGACTAACTACTTGGATGATCATCCAAACCTTCTATGCAGGATTGAATTTTTCTTCGCGGAACCTATTGGATTCAGCTGCTGGAGGTACCTTTATGTCCATTACTTTGGGGGCGGCAACAAAGCTTCTTGATGATATGATGATAAATTACTCCGAATGGCACACGGAAAGAGCTCCACAAGGTAAGAAGGTAAATTCTGTTGAAGAAACCTCCTCCTTGAGTGATAAGATTGATGCTATTATGTCTATGCTTGTGAATGGTAGATCTAATGTTGATTCTAATAATGTTCCTTTAGCTTCATTCGTTGCCCAAGAAGAACATGTTGATGTGAATTTCATTAAAAGTAATAATTTCAACAACAATGCTTATAGGAATAATTCTGGTAACAACTATAGGCCATATCCTTCTGCTAATGGTAATGGTTATGGTAATTCTTATGGGAATTATTACAACAATAATAGGAGTGTACCCGCTGGTCTTGAAGCCATGCTTAAAGAATTTATTAGTACACAAACTGCTTTTAACAAACCTGTTCAGGAAAAGCTTGATAAAATTGATATTCTTGCTTCTAAGGTTGATAGACTTGCCTCTGATGTTGATCTTTTAAAATTGAAAGTTATGCCTAATAAGGATAATGATAATAAAATTGGTACTACAGCAAATGCCATCCAAGTTCGAATTAATGAGAACTAGTCATCAACCCGTGCATCCGCACGGTGTCGTAGTTCGAATCTTGACAAAATACAAACCAAAATATGCATAATGCTTACAAATAACTTTTCATAACATTTTTACATATGATCCCCGACCATTTTAAGTAGAAAATTATATCTCAAAAGATGAGAAACATCACACATCTTCACTATATTCTTCTTATATTGGTCAAAATGCCATGCATACTACCATCAACCATGCATGTTAATCACTCAATATAGCAATGCGATGTACATGGACTCACTATTTTGTATAATGGCAGCATACAGTTCGGGTAACGTTAAGATAGTACAGGAAAGAAAATCTTGTTCTCTGTTGTATAAAACAAAGCCCTAAATTTTACAAAATTTTAGAAACTGGTTTGAACCTTTTTGGATTCCTAAATCAAAAGTTATGTAGAAAACAGTAAAAGAAAAGGAAAAAAGAAAATAACAAAAAAAAAGACCGGTCACATTTGATTAAATAGTCAGTTAACAAACATAAATTGTTACATTATTTGAAAACTCATGAATTATTCAGTATACATGGTTCATACATGATAAATGTGAGTGAAATAGTTAACAAATTCATAACCTTTTTTAGATAATATATAAAGTGAGAAGCTCATTTTTTAGCTGAAATACCATTTCCTCACTCTATACTTCAGGAAAACATAGGCCGTAAACAAAAGAACCAAACATTTACTTTTTTCTCATACAAAATGAGATATCAATTTGGACTTATAGAAATAAGTATATGTGGTCTTAGAAGGAAGATGACCCTGAAGCCAAGTGATATGAGAATATCAGTAGGATAAACCGAGTTTCAGCATTGGCCATATATAAGAATGAGCTACTTGTTCATGGCCTCCTTGTAAATAGAAAATATCTGTAAATATTTTTACAAACTACGTTCTTACTATCCAAATTATTTACTGCAGAAGGAAGAATGATTTTTGTATCATCAAAAGTATTTTCAAAGCACAACTTGCAGTGAATTATATATGGTTATAATGTGCTAGGCCACTCCATGTATACACACCACGATATAAGCTATAGAAAAGCTGGCCATGTTGACCGATCAAATGTGAGGTTGAGCTGCGATTCTTCAATTTCTCCTCCGTGCAAAATCTACGTACCTACACATAATTTTTTTGCCGAAGTAGATATAAAAAAGAAATTGAAACGAAAGCACCCTAACAAAACTGCTTGCTGAAACTACCATGCTAGTATTGATAATGTATAAATAAGATTATGGTGCTAGAGATGTATAAATAATCTTTATGTAGATAGATCAAGTGTACCAGATATTACATACGGCGAACAAACAAATGGAAATGAGCCGAAGTAAACATGTATGTTTTTAAAATGAAACAACATGAATTTTCACAGCTAGATTTTTTGTGTCCACGCAAATTGTTTATTTAATATTTTTATGATAATTTACAAATTAAATCATAGCATTTGTGATGTATAAATAAGATGAATGTAGAAATCTCTGGTCTTCCGGAAAACTTACTTATTCCTTAATAAGCATAATTATGTTTCCTCTTGAATTTAAATCTGTAAATAAACTTGTGCTCTTGCAATGTAGAAATATCAAGTCTACCCGAAAGCTTACTTATGGCTTAATTAGAATAAATACTTTTCCTCTTAAATTTAAATCTGTAAAAAACTTGTGCTCTTGTACATGGATTAGTTAACTTAAATACCCGTGTTCCCCAGAATTTTTTATATTATAGAGGCCACAGATTAACAGGACTACCTAGAAAATTTACAGGTGAGCATAACATAGATACTCGCTCCGTTCCACAAAACATGTCTCAACTTTATCTAAATTTAAATTTATCTAGACACTAAATAGTTTCTAGATACATCTAAATTTTAACAAATATAAGATATCTTTTTGTGCGGTGGAGGGAGTATAATCTACCAGGATGAGATATACATCCAACCGTATTGATTAATATGTACAATTAATCACATGAGGACCAAAGCCTCAATAGTTCTGGCTATGGCATATAATATAGGTGGGGTGAGATATGTCGAGGCGTAAGGCACATACATAACTGATCACCTCAGGACCAACGCCTCAATTCTAATACCATGTATACATTCAGCTGGATCGTCAAACGTTTATATTGCTGAAGAGCGCCAGTGATGTCGTGAATCAGCAATACTGGATAAGATCGGATTATAGAGATGATTGCTTACCAAAAATATTACCAGATCGATTGGAGGTGAAGTTAGATCGTAGCGGACCAACGCTCCAATGGTGTCGTATTGCATTAATACTGGCACCGGCTGCTTGAGATGTACGATCAGAGGAATCCAACTTGCACCATATAACGATCAGATCAGGCGCAAAGAATGCACGGTTAACAGATCAAACATATGGCCATCTCCGCCTACTAACTGCCGGAGGCGCCGACAATTAGAGATGCGTTTTTGTAGCCTCCATCTGTCGGCCAGATCGGGAGTCAGCTGATGCTTTCATCTTTTTGATTTTATCAATTTAACACAGTGATGCTAGAAGAAATAAAGATCAAGTTATTACCTGAGATCTTCCGGTGTAAACTACAGCCGGAGCTAGCTGCACAAATCATGTATGGATATGAAAGACTATTTGTTCTAGTGGAGGCACCGTCAGCTTCTCTTTCTTGCACTGGCCGCCAAGCCAATCGGAGGAAGTATCACATCTCATCTCACATGGATGGGAAATACAACATTCTCGCCGCCGCCACCAAACCTAGCAAGAAGAAGCGCCTAGATTTTCCTTATTGTTTTTTCTGTTCGCGGGGAAACGGGAGAGAGACCGCTGACATGACGACTCAAAGTGCGTGGGTTTAATCGGATGGTTACGTGCATGTCATATATTAATCTGACGGACATAATTTCATAGCTATTAGGATTAACGTGGTGCTTTGTAGGGAGTCTCCAATTAGTAAATATAAGATAAGATATTAGATTGATGGCTGAATTGCATGCTAGGTGGGAAAGAGAAGAAAACGAAAAACTTGCTAAAGAGAATAATGTAGCTAAAGTTTGAACTATTACCACTACTAGTAATGATAATGCTTCACATGTTGCTACACTCCCTACTATCAATGGTAAAATGATTGATGTTGGCAATGTTTCTACTCCTAGTGCAAAGCGTGCAAAATTACCTAAAACTGCTCTGCTGAAACTGTTTGTGATAAAACTGCTGAAATTTTTCAAAATGTTGGGGACAATGATCCCATTGATGTAGATCATAATGGTTTAGATTTTGATGATTGTCACATCTCTGAAGTTATAAAGTTCTTACAAAAACTTGCTAAAAGTCCCAATGCTAGTGCTATAAATTTGGCCTTTACAAAACATATTACAAATGCTCTCATAAAAGCTAGAGAAGAGAAACTAAAACTTGAAACCTCTATTCCTAGGAAGTTAGAAGATGGTTGGGAGCCCATCATTAAGATGAGGGTCAATGATTTTGATTGTAATGCTTTATGTGATCTTGGTGCAAGTATTTCTGTTATGCCTAAGAAAATTTATGATATCCTTGACTTGCGAGCATTGAAAAATTGTTATTTGGATGTTAATTAATCTTGCTGATAATGCCATAAATAAACCTTTGGGGAGGATTTATAATGTTCGTATTATGGTTAACAATAACCTTGTCCCCGTTGATTTTGTTGTCTTGGATATTGAATGCAATGCATCTTCTCTCATTATATTGGGAAGACCTTTTGTTCGAACTGTTCGTGCTACCATTGATATGAAGGAAGGTAATATTAAATATCAATTTCCTCTCAAGAAAGGTATTGAACACTTTCCTAGAAAGAGAATGAAGTTACCTTATGATTCTATTATTAGAACAAATTATGATGTTGATGCTTCATCTCTTGATAATACTTGATCCACACTTTCTGCGCCTAGCTGAAAGGCGTTAAAGAAAAGCGCTTATGGAAGACAACCCATTATTCTACTTCTGCACTTTATTTTATATTTGAGTCTTGGAAGTTGTTACTACTGTAGCAACCTCTCCTTATCTTTATTTTATTGCATTATTGTGCCAAGTAAAGTCTTTGATAGTAAAGTCAATACTAGATTTGCATTACTGCGCAGGAACGGATTTCTTGCTGTCACGAAATTGAGCCGCCCCTGCTGTAGAAAATTTAGAAAAATCTGCCAATTTACGTGCGTGATCCTCAGATATGTACGCAACTTTCATTAAATTTGGGAATTTTCATCTGAGCAAGTCTGGTGCCTCTAAAAAATTCGTATTTACGGACTGTTCTGTTTTGACAGATTCTGCCTTTTAGCATTGCCTGTTTTGCTATGTTTGATGGATTTCTTTGTTCCATTAACTTTCAGTAGCTTTGTGCAATGTCCAGAAGTGTTAAGAATGATTATGTCACCTCTGAATACATGAATTTTCAATTATGCACTAACCCTCTAATGAGTTTGTTTTGAGTTTGGTGTGGAGGAAGTTTCAAGGGTCAAGAGAGGAGGATGATACAATATGATCAAGAAGAGTGAAAAGTCTAAGCTTGGAGATGCCCCCGTGGCTCATCCCTGCATATTTTAAGAAGACTCAAGCATCTAAGCTTGGGGATGCCCATGGCATCCCTTCTTCATCGACAACTTATCAGGTCACCTCTAGTGAAACTATATTTTTATTCCGTCACATATTATGTGCTTTACTTGGAGCATCTGTTTGTTTTTGTTTTTGTTTTTGTTTGAATAAAATCGGATCCTAGCATTCTTTGTTTGGGAGAGAGACACGCTCCACTGTTTCGTATGAACACATATGTTCTTAGCTTTATTCTTAATGTTCATGGCGAAGGTTGAACTACTTTGTTCATTGTTATATGGTTGGAAACAGAAAATGCTGCATGTGGTAATTGGTATAATGTCTTGAATAATTTGATACTTGGCAATTGTTGTGCTCATATAGATCATGTTTAAGCTCTTGCATCATGAACTTTGCACCTATTAATGAAGAACTACATAGAGCTTGTTAAAATCTGGTTTGCATGATTAGTTTCTCTAGAGTCTAGATATTTTCTGGTTAAGGTGTTTGAACAACAAGGAGACAATGTAAAGTCTTATAATGCTTACAATATGTTCATATGTGAGTCTTGCTGTACCGTTTTATACTTGAGTTTGCTTCAAACAACCTTGCTAGCCTAGCCTTGTATTGAGAGGAATTCTTGTCGTGCATCCAAATCCTTGAGCCAAAAACTATGCCATTTGTGTCCACCATACCTACCTACAACATGGTATTTCTCTGCCATTCCAAAGTACATTACTTGAGTGCTACCTTTAAAAATTCCATTCTTTGTCTTTTCAATATATAGCTCATGGGGAAATAGCCTTAAAAACTGTTGTGGTGAAGAATATGTACTTATGTGTCTTATTTCTTAATAAGTTGCTTGTTGAGCGGTAACCATGTTTCTGGGGACGCCATCAACTTTTACCTTTGTTGAAAATCATGTGAGTTGCTATGCATGTTCGTCTTGTCTGAAGTAAGGGCGATTTTCATGATCAAATGGTTTGAGTATGCATATTTTTAGAGAAGAACATTGGGCCGCTAACTAAAGCCATGATTCATGGTGGAAGTTTCAGTTTGGACAATTAATCCTCAATCTCTTATGAGAATATTATCTCGTTGTTGAATGCTTATGCATTAAAGAGGAGTCCATTATCTCGTTGTCTATGTTGTCCCGGTATGGATGTCTAAGTTGAGAATAATCAAAAGCGAGAAATCCAATGCGAGCTTTCTCCTTAGACCTTTGTACAGGCGGCATAGAGGTACCCCTTTGTGACACTTGGTTGAAACATATGCTATGCAATGATAATCCATGTTAATCCAAGCTAATTAGGACAAGGTGCGAGCACTATTGGTATACTATGCATGAGGCTTGCAACTTATAGGATATCTTATACATAACACATATGATTTATTACTACCGTTGACAAAATTGTTTCATGTTTTCAAAATGAAAAGCTCTAGCACAAATATAGTAATCCATGCTTCCCTCTGCGAAGGGCCTATCTTCTACTTTATTGTTGAGTCAGTTTACCTATTCTCTCTATCTTAGAAGCAAACACTTGTATCAACTGTGAGCATTGATTCTTACATGTTTACCTATTGCACTTGTTATATTACTTTGTGTTGACAATTATCCATGAGATAAATATGTTGAAGTTGAAAGCAACCGCTGAAACTTATATCTTCCTTTGTGTTGCTTCAATGACTTTACTTTGAATCTATTACTTTATGAGTAACTCTTATGCAAGTCTTATTGATGCTTGTCTTGAAAGTACTATTCATGAAAAGTCTTTGCTATATGATTCATTTGTTTACTCATTGTATTCACCATTGCTTCGAATCGCTGCATTCATCTCATATGCTTTACAATAGTATTGATCAAGATTATGATAGCATGTCACTTCGAAATTATCTTTGTTATCGTTTACCTACTCGAGGGCGAGTAGGAACTAAGCTTGGGGATGCTTGATACGTCTCAAACGTATCTATAATTTCTTATGTTCCATGCTACTTTTATGATGATACTCACATGTTTTATACACATTATATGTCATTATTATGCATTTTCCGGCACTAACCTATTGACGAGATGCCGAAGAGCCAGTTGTTGTTTTCTGCTGTTTTTGGTTTCAGAAATCCTAGTAAGGAAATATTCTCGGAATTGGACGAAATCAACGCCCAGGGTCCTATTTTTCTACGAAGCTTCCAGAAGACCGAAGGAGATACGAAGTGGGGCCACGAGGCGACGCCACACTAGGGCGGCGCGGCCCAGGGCCTGGCCGCGCGGCCCTAGTGTGTGGGCCCCTCGTGACGCTCCCGACTCTGCCCTTCCGCCTACTTAAAGCCTTCGTCGCGAATACCCCATTACCGAGAGCCACGATACGGAAAACCTTCCAGAGACGCCGCCGCCGCCAATCCCATCTTGGGGGATTCAGGAGATCGCCTCCGGCACCCTGCCGGAGAGGGGAATCATCTCCCGGAGGTCTCTTCATCACCATGATCGCCTCCGGATCGATGTGTGAGTAGTTCACCCCTGGACTATGGGTCCATAGCAGTAGCTAGATGGTTGTCTTCTCCTCATTGTGCTATCATGTTAGATCTTGTGAGCTGTCTATCATGATCAAGATCATCTATTTGTAATGCTACATGTTGTGTTTGTTGGGATCCGATGAATATTGAATACTATGTCAAGTTGATTATCAATCTATCATATATGTTGTTTATGTTCTTGCATGCTTTCCGTTGCTAGTAGAGGCTCTGGCCAAGTTGATACTTGTGACTCCAAGAGGGAGTATTTATGCTCGATAGTGGGTTCATGCCTCCATTGAATCTGGGACAGTGACAGAAAGTTCTAAGGTTGTGGATGTCTTGTTGCCACTAGGGATAAAACATCGATGCTTTGTCTAAGGATATTTGTGTTGATTACATTACGCACCATACTTAATGCAATTGTCTGTTGTTTGCAACTTAATACTGGAAGGGGTTCGGATGATAACCTCAAGGTGGACTTTTTAGGCATAGATGCATGCTTGGATAGCGGTCTATGTACTTTGTCGTAATGCCCCGATTAAATCTCATAGTACTCATCATGATATATGTATGTGCATTGTTATGCCTTCTTTATTTGTCAATTGCCCAACTGTAATTTGTTCACCCAACATGCGTTTATCTTATGGGAGAGACACCACTAGTGAACTCGGGGACCCCGGTCCATTCTTTACATCTCGAAATACAATCTACCGCAATTGTTCTTTACTTGTTCTTCGCAAACAAACATCATCATCCACACTATACATCTAATCCTTTGTTTACAACAAGCCGATGAGATTGACAACCTCACCGTTACGTTGGGGCAAAGTACTTTGATTGTGTTGTGCAGGTTCCACGTTGGCGCCGAAATCTCTGGTGGTGCGCCGCACTACACTCCGTCACCAACAACCTTCACGTGTTCCTTGACTCCTACTGGTTCGATAACCTTGGTTTCATACTGAGGGAAAACTCGCTGTTGTACGCATCACACCTTCCTCTTGGGGTTCCCAACGGACGTGTGTTAACTACTACCACGCCAACAACAGTAGTCATCATGATATGTATGTGCATTGTTATGCCCTCTATATTTGTCAATTGCCCAACTGTAATTTGTTCACCCAACATGCTATTTATCTTATTGGAGAGATACCACTAGTGAACTGTGGACCCCAGTCCATTCTTTTACATCTAAAATACAATCTACTGCAAACTCTGTTCTCTGTTGTTTTTCACAAGCAAACATCATTCTCCACACCATACGTTTAATCCTTTGTTTACAGCAAGCCGGTGAGATTGACAACCTCACTGTTAAGTTGGGGCAAAGTATTTTGATTGTGTTGTGCATGTTCTACATTGGCGCCGGAATCCCTAGTGTTGCGCCGCACTACACTCCTTCACCAACAAGGGGCTTTCATCTCCTACTGGTTCGATAACCTTGGTTTCTTACTGAGGGAAAACTTGCTGCTGTACGCATCACACCTTCCTCTTGGGGTTCCCAACGGACGTGTGCTTCACGCATTATCACCAAATATCGGCTGGATTTCGAGGAAATAGCGGAGTAAACAATCGAGATGATTAACAAAAAAGTGGCGAGCAACGCAGCGACTACAAGGACGGCTCCCGTCCCAATAGACAAAATAATGGACCAAGGTTTCAGAGGCCGTATGTATCACCCGAGGATCTCTTAAAAGGACCATGCCAAATGCATTTTTACCTCGACAACAATGGAAAGAGGCAGTCAGGGCATCTGCAGAAGGACTATCAAACTTTTCTAGCACTACATAGATTTGCAGGGCATACCAACACGCAGGCAGTGAATAGAAACCCTCAGGGGCCAAGGAGTGAGATCCACCTTCCACCTCCACCCGCAATTACGGATGCAAATCGACACCAGTTGAAGTTGGCAGCAGCTCCACAACCAGGCCCTTATATCGACACCAGTGGTGCGGTCTCGATGATTCAGAAAGGAAGGCCATCCAATAGAGCTCAGAAAGTAATATCGCGGCAAGTTTTTATGGCAGAGAAGATGCCACCACCAACAATTGAGTATCTGAACTTGTCAGGGCAAGATATCGGCTTCACTATAGCCGACCACCCGCAACAGGTTCCACGACCAGGACAGTCTGCTTTGATCTTGCCCGCGGTTATCCCAGGATTCGACGTCTCACGAGTATTTATTGACGGCGGAAGCAGCTTAAACCTCATGTACGCAGATACATTGAGGAAGATGAACATATCTCTGGCAAACTTATTACCAACGGACACGCGTTTCCATGGTATCACACCGGAGAAGCCGAGTTACCCATTGGGAAAGATCAACCTCGATGTTCAGTTTGGAACCCGAGAAAATTACAGAAGAGAGAGATTGGAGTTGGAAGTCTTGGATTTCCTGGTGCAGTACGCAGCCCGTACACAAAGAGCAATCCACGAAGGAATTCGTGGATTGGGGCGGAGAGACCGCGGATGAGGTGGTCGACGAAACTAACCGATATTGGATGGGGGAGTTGGGAAGCTTTCCTCGCTAGGGAAGATCAGCGCCTCCTTCTTCTTCATCAGGCCGAGCTTTTTCATCAGATTGGCGTCCTGATTGGAGATCTTGGATCGCTCCCACTCAGCAGCTCCTAGGTCTTGCGCCGCCATGCTTGCTTCGGGAGTGCTATGCCTTGTGAGCCTTGACCGCGGTGGCATCAACAATGGCGCTGGAGAGAGTAGGGGTGTGGTTGAGCGCAGGAGTTTTTGGTTGCAGTGGAAGTTTTGCAAAGGGGATTTGAGTGCAGCGCAGCGAAGGGATTGCCGGAGGAAGAAGACCCTTTATAGCAAACCTACGAATCGACGTACCGTTGGATGCAGAAGGAATGGATTTGATGACTTACACGTGTCTCCATGGGTAATAAAGTCTTTTTACTACGACGGAACTGGACAGACGCTACAGTGCGCGTGCCAGAAAAAGCGGAGGACGTGTGTCCCCCACTTGCGTAACGTGTCACAAACCGCAGGTTTTCGGACCCACAAGTCAGGACAGGACAGGGTTCACGTTCTCCCGATACAGCGGTCGTGGCTATCGTCAGCACTGATGTCACTTTAAAAGTAACAAATTTCGACTATGGTGTTACGAGGATTGGCGACAGAGAAGGAATAATGATAATTTTGAGAGCCTATGATCAAATATAAGCATTTGTTCATATGCTCGGGGGCTACTCTTATCAGAAGTATTGTCTATACTTCTGATAAGAGGTAAACACGGATGATAAAATATAGAGTGCTTCATCAAAAAAGCAAGTTGAGCCTACAACCAAGTACAAGCACTTGGCTGTAGCCTCGAGGACTACTCCCATCGGGAGCGCTGGTCGCGCACCCGATAAAAATGGAAGAATTCGAAAAAGATGTCAATATAGCGACAAAAGATGTTAAAATGGTGAGCCTACAACCAAGTACAAGCACTTGGCTGTAGCCTCGGGGGCTACTCCCATCGGGAACACTGTTCGCGTGCCCGATGAAATTATAAAAGGCATGGTGAGCATATTTTGAGTTATACAAATAACTCTTCATATACTCCCATCGGGATGACAAGATAAAAAATATATATACAAGTCATCCGGTGACTCGAATAAATGTGCTATTCCAATAGCCGAAAAAGCACTCGACAAATATATTCTCAGAGTGCCTCTTAATCTCTGAATGCCGCAATACTTTGCGAAGGTAAGTCCCCGGGATCCGTTCTGTGCGGCGTGGCACCGCCTCTGACGGCGATTCGCTACTTTTTCCGTATCAGCAGATGCGAAGAAAAATCCTAACGGACGCGTTAGGTACCCGATAAAACATAACGGGACTTCGACATCTGGTAAGACCTTAAGCGGCGCATGTCGAATTACACCAGTATCCCGAGATCATGTCCAGGGACGTGATCTTGAAGTAGGTTTTGGTGGATTGCCACAAGAGCAATTAACTAGTACCTGATCCGTCAGATGAACTAGCCCCAATTACCTTTATCCCTGTACAATATACGATTGTTTTATTAAAGATATGTGTTAATTCGAAGAAGTTGTATGGTAATTGTAAAGTTGGAGATTTTTCCCGATTCTCTGATTCAAGCAAAATCTCGGGGGCTACTGACATAGGCATCCCCAATGGGCCTGCCGAAGGTGGTACCCGGGGTTTACTGAAGGCCCACCAGTTGACAAATACGAAGCTCGGAAGCCAATTAGTTGTTGATAAGGAAAGATAGAATTGTATTAGGAACAAAGAGATTTGTAACTTTACGGGTCGAACTCAAAGAGTCTCCCGGAATATGTAAACTTGTGTAATACGAAACCCTCGGCTCCGCTTCCTATATAAGGGGGAGTCGAGGGACGAAGAGAAGATCGATTCTATTGGGAAACGCAACCCTAGTTTTCTAGTAGTTGAGTACTTTTTCGGCTGAACCTTCGAGATCTACTTGCCCTCTACTTCTAACTAAATCCTAGTCTAGAATTCGTAGGCATTGACGAGTTAATCCCTTGTCAAGTAGGCTACAATGATGTGTAATTTTACTATGTTTATTTTGTTCCGTTGGTTGATTTTTGTATCAACTAAGGCAATGTTTGAGACACGTGAGATATAAGACTTAATACTACTGTGTTTCTTTAACAAAAAGGCCGTGTGCATCATCATGATGCAGAAGCCGGGACTAAACTCTCCATTTCGAAAAAAGAAAAAAAAACATATGGATAGAGCACATGTTGTGCACTCGATGGTTCTCTGCATATATGACTACCTAACTACTCACAGCGATATGCACGGCCAGGGGGCAGACCGGTGATTCTTTCCCGTGTCGTCCTAAACTCATAAAAAAGGCAGCCGTTAAAAGAAATAGAACTAGAGGTTTTGTCCATTCAGTGGAACCAAAATTGCAGACAATTGTTTGTAAAACTATCCAATTGAACTTGGAGAGTTTAAAAATTGCATAGATAATGTTATGAATTGAGATTTAGCATTGGATCGAGATTGGAGAGGAACATTGGTATTAGACTTCAGTGGATTTTGAGAAGAAAATGTAAAATAGATATTTTTTTACTAGTTCTCGGTTGAGTGAGAATTAACTAACCAACAAGAAGGTTGACTATAAAAACTTCCGATTTTTCGCAAAAAAACGATGGATTTGCAGGTGCTTGGAGAGTTGCGCATTAGGTTGCAATTACAATCAAGTTTTTTCAGTTCCACATAAACGGCAATGAGTTGCGACTCAAATTCGGTGATATTATATGAATGAACCCAGAATTATTCGCGTCCAAACATTCATGCTGTCAACAAGTGTGTATATCAAACAATCAAACATGGTGTATACACGAGCCATTCCATTCTAGTAACTTTCAACTAGCGGATCGAGTAGTCAATACTTATAGCATTTACTGAACAACGAGCAAGACCCACAACCATGTATAATACTCATGGATAGGCATCAGGCCATCAGCTAGCTAGACGAGCAAATTAGAAAGTGGTGGCGACGAGCTCCCCAACTTCTGAAGCCATGGCCGGGTCGACGGAAAGAAAATTAAAATTATTTACACGGGGTGATACGTCTCAAACGTATCTATAATTTCTGATGTTCCATGCTAGTTTTATGACAATACCTACATGTTTTGTTCACACTTTATATCATTTTGATGCATTTTCCGGAACTAACCTATTAACAAGATGCCGAAGTGCCAGTTGATGTTTTCTACTGTTTTTGGTTTCAGAAATCCTAGAAAGGAAATATTCTCGGAATCGGACGAAATCAATGCCCAATATCTTATTTTTCCCGGAAGCTTCCGGAACACCGAAGAGGGACCAGAGGGGAGGCCCAGGGCCTCCACACAACATGGCGGCGCGACCAAGGGGGGGGGGGGGCGCCCCCCTACTGTGTGGCTGCCCCGCAGCCCCTCCGACTCCGCCTCTTCGCCTATAAGAAGCCCCCTGACCTAAATCTTCGATACGGAAAAGCCACGGTACGAGAAACCTTCCAGTGCTGCCGCCATCGCGAAGCCAAGATCTGGGGGACAGAAGTCTCTGTTCCGGCACGCCGCCGGGACGGGGAATTGCCCCCGGAGTCATCTCCACCGCCATCTCCACCGCCATCTTCACCGCCATCGCTGTCTCCATGATGAGGAGGGAGTAATTCACCCCCGGGGCTGAGGGCTCTGCTGTAGCTATGTGGTTCATCTCTCTCTTTGTGATCTAGTTGAATATCATCTATGTGCTACTCTAGTGATGTTATTAAAGTAGTCTATTCCTCCTCCATGATGTAATGTTGACAGTGTGTGCATCATGTAGTACTTGGTATAAGCTATGATTGTGATCTCTTGTAGATTATGAAGTTAACTATTACTATGATGGTATTGATGCAATCTATTCCCCCTTTCATAGTCTATCGGTGACGGTGTGCATGCTATGTTAGTACTCGGTATAATTGCGTTGGTCTATCATGCACTCTAAGGTTACTTAAATATGAACATCGAATATTGTGGAGCTTGTTAACTCCGGCATTGAGGTGCTCTTGTAGCCCTACACAATTAATGGTGTTTGTCATCCAACAAGAGAGTGTAGAGTGGTTTTATTATGTGATCATTGTTGAGAGTGTCCACTAGTGAAAGTAGGATCCCTAGGCCTTGTTTCCAAACATCGAATCTCCGTTTGTTTACTATTTTGTTGCATGTTTACTCGCTGCCATATTTTATTCAGATTGCTATTACCACTCATATTCATCCATACCACTTGTATTTCACTATCTCTTCGCCGAACTAGTGCACCTATACATCTGACAAGTGTATTAGGTGTGTTGGGGACACAAGAGACTTCTTGTATCGTGATTGCATGGTTGCTTGAGAGGGATATCTTTGACCTCTTCCTCCCTGAGTTCGATAAACCTTGGGTGATCCACTTAAGGGAAAACTTGCTGCTGTTCTACAAACCTCTACTCTTGGAGGCCCAACACTGTCTACAGGAAAAAGGAGTGTGCGTAGACATCAAGCTATTTTCTGGCGCCGTTGCCGGGGAGGTAAGGTAAAAGGTATTCACATCCTCCGACTACTAAGCTATTTCCTAGTCTTGTTGCCGGTGTGTGAGTGCTCGAAGCTATTTCCTTTAGATCCTGCAATTGCATCTTTTTGTTTCTTGTTAAACACTAGTTAGGCATAATGGAAAACAACAATGAGCTTTTTAATCTATTTCCCGAGTTAAGACATGAATTATTTGATGCGAAAATTAAAAAACCTATGGAATCTTATTTGCATGCTAGTAGCAATGTTATTAGTATGAACGCAATTACTGCTAATGCTATGGAGAAGTCTAAGCTTGGGGAAGCTAGTTTTTATGATATTTTTAGCTTCCCATCTTTAGGGGAGAAATTTTTCTCTGATAATGCTTTGTCTCCCATATGCGCTAACTCTAATGATGCTTGTGATATTTTAAATCCACCTACTGAAAGTACTTCTTTCAAGATAC
This sequence comes from Lolium rigidum, assembly GCF_022539505.1. Classification (NCBI taxonomy): domain Eukaryota; kingdom Viridiplantae; phylum Streptophyta; class Magnoliopsida; order Poales; family Poaceae; genus Lolium; species Lolium rigidum. The sequence continues at coordinate 118,991,613 of NC_061511.1, forward strand.
CCATGAAAATTATTGAACGTGTTATGGATAACCGCTATGAAGGGGATGGAACTATCCATCCCGGAGATCATTTACTGTTTCTGCATGAATTATGCGGGTTATTCAAGTGTGCAGGTATCTCTATGGATGAAGTGAGGAAGAAACTATTCTCTATTTCGCTGTCTGGTAAAGCGGCGCATTGGTATAAATTGCTGAAGAATAGTCATTCTCTTGATTGGGAGGAAATTGTACCTCTCTTTTATTCTTAATTTTATCCTCCTCATGAAGTGCATACTGATAGAAATTACATTTATAACTTTTATCCTCGTGATGGAGAGAGTATTTCCCAAGCATGGGGGAGATTGAAGTCACTAATGCTCAAATGTCCCATTCATGAGCTCCCCGTAATGTTATTATTAATAATTTTTATGCAAGGCTTTCATGACACCACAAGGACTATCTAGATGCCTGTTTGGAGGGATCTTTCACAAGCAAGGAGGTTGAAGCTAGGTGGGATCTTCTTGACCGGATTGAGGAGAACGCTGAAGATTGGGAGAACGACAAAGGTAAAGAGTCAGGTATAAATTATGATTATGAATGCATTGAAACTTTTATGGATACTGATAAAATTCGAAGTATGAGTGCTACTTATGGTCTTGACTCTCAAGTTGTTGCAAATCTTTATAAAGCTTTTGCCTCTCATTTTGAATTGCCTAGGAAGAATTTTGATAAGTATCATGAACCTTTTAAAGACACTTGCATGAAGGATGAAGCTGTTATTAATGATTGCAATGAACATGCCCAAACTTCTGTTTCTTATAAGCATGTTAATTTTTGTGGAATGCATAGACCCTGTGGAATTAATCAAATCGAAGATGAATATTGTATCCACCATATGAATGAAAAAAACTAGAAAGTGGTCTAGAGCTCTAGATGATCTTGGTAAAAAAGTTTGTGCCCTCTATCCTTTTATTTGTGAACTTTGCCATAGAGTGGGTCATTTTAATTTTCAATGCTCCTCCAATGATAATTCGAACCCCATGAGTGCTGCAAATTTGTATTGTGATGATGAAATTACTCCTAATCAGCATGACGAATTTACTTTATTTTTGTGGTGTGAAGAGTTATCAAGAAAAATCTCTTTGTTACATATGAGTGATCTTGATATTGATGATGTCCTGCGTGGGTGTTTTTCTTATTGCATTGATAATTGCCATACAAATACTTACATACAAACTATTTTAGAAGATGACACTTTGCCAAAATATGATAGGACCTCTGTGTTTTTTGAACTTATTAATGAAAAGGAGGAATCCTCCCAAGTTTCTTCTATTGTTTCTGGAAATAAATCAGGTTATGTGGAGGAGCCTCCCTTCAAGCCTCTTCCTCCTAAAGAAGGGAACGAGGAGAAGGAAGAGAAGAGGAAGAAGAAGAAGAAGAAGGGAACGAAGAAGAAGAAGAAGGGGAATAAAGAGAAAGAGGTAACAGCATATCCCCGCGTGTATGAGATAACGATAGGTAACCGTAAGTATGTTGCTCCTAATGATTATTATGATAATGAATCTGAGTACAATGATCTTCCTATGCCCTTTACCTACATTAGTGATCATGATTTGTAAGAGCACACTACTCTTGATATTGGAAATCTCTGGGAAACTAATTCTGAAAATGATGATGTTAATAATTGCCATAGTATCAGTACTATCCATGCTTCCTCCCATAATGATATAGAAAGCTCTAAGCTTGGGGATGAGGTGTTTGAAAATCCTTTTGCTACTGATCATTATATGTTTGATACATCACCTTCTAGTAACAACGATGGTATGGTCACAGATGAACCTACTGTGAAAGATAACTATTTCTTATGATGACACTATGCCTCCGACCTTTGATGATTATTATAAAGAATGCTATGATATAGGTTATAACTATCCTTATGAAACTTGCCATAGTTATGATTGGATTGCTAAAAACAATTCCCTTAATATGCAACTTGTTTACCATGTTCAAATTCTTGATAATAATCTTGCTCCAATTACTATTAATGAGAAGAACTCTTCTTATGCCAAAATTAATGATACTTTTATGCATATAAACCATGATAAGAATGTTTTAAGTGATGGGTATATTGTGGATTTCATCAATGATGCTACTGAAAGTTATTATGAGAGAGGGAAACACGGTTATATGCATCTCAATAATATTAAGTTTCCCCTCTTTATGTTGAGAATCTTGAAGTTACTCGTGTTTTATCTTCCTATGCTTGTCACTTTGCTCCTCATGAATTTATTTGTGTACAAGATTCCTTCTCATAGGAAGTGGGTTAGGCTTAAATTTTTTTCATAATTGCTTTTTGATGCTCTCTTTGCTTCAACTCTCATCCTTATGAGAGCATCATCATTAAAACTGCTGAGCCCATCTTAATGGCTATAAAGAAAGCACTTCTTGGGAGATAACCCATGCTATTATTTTACTACAGCAGTTTTGTTTTATATTTGAGTCTTGGAAGTTGTTACTACTGTAGCAAACTCTCCTTATCTTTATTTTATTGCATTGTTGTGCCGAGTAAAGTCTTTGATAGTAAGGTTCATACTAGATTTGGATTACTGCACAGAAACAGATTTCTTGCTGTCACGAATTTGGGCAGGGTTCTCTGTAGGTAACTCAGAAAAATCTGCCAATTTACGTGCGTGATCCTCAGATATGTACGCAACTTTCATTCAATTTGGGCATTTTCATCTGAGCAAGTCTGGTGCCTCTAAAAAATTCGTCTTTACGGACTGTTCTGTTTTGACAGATTCTGCCTTTTATTTCGCATTGCCTCTTTTGCTATGTTTGATGGATTTCTTTGTTCCATTAACTTCCAGTAGCTTTGGGCAATGCCCAGAAGTGTTAAGAATGATTGTGTCACCTCTGAACATGTGAATTTTTGATTATGCACTAACCCTCTAATGAGTTTGTTTTGAGTTTGGTGTGGAGGAAGTTTTCAAGGGTCAAGAGAGGAGGATGATACAATATGATCAAGAAGAGTGAAAATTCTAAGCTTGGGGATGCCCCCTTGCTTCATCCTTGCATATTTCAAGAAGACTCAAGCATCTAAGCTTGGGGATGCCCAAGGCATCCCCTTCTTCATCGACAAATTATCAGGTCACCTCTAGTGAAACTATATTTTTATTCCGTCACATCTTATGTGCTTTACTTGGAGCGTCTGTGTGTTTTATTTTCGTTTCGTTATTTTCATTCTCTGAATAAATAAATGCTTGTGTGGGAGAGAGACACGCTCCGCTCGTTCATATGAACACTAGTGTTCTTAGCTTTACTTTTAATGTTCATGGCGAAGGTTGAAACTGCTTCGTTAATTGTTATATGTTTGGAAACAGAAAATGCTGCATGTGGTAATTTGCATAATGTCTTGAATAATTTGATACTTGGCAATTGTTGTGCTCATATAGATCATGTTTAAGCTCTTGCATCATGTACTTTGTACCTATTAATGAAGAACTACATAGAGCTTGTTAAAATTTGGTTTGCATGATTGGTCTCTAGAGTCTAGATATTTTCTGGTTAAGGTGTTTGAACAACAAGGAGACGATGTAAAGTCTTATAATACTTACAATATGTTCATATGTGAGTCTTGCTGCACCGTTTTGTACTTGAGTTTGCTTCAAACAGCCTTGCTAGCCTAGCCTTGTATTGAGAGGAATTCTTCTCGTGCATCCAAATCCTTGAGCCAATAACCATGCCATTTGTGTCCACCATACCTACCTACTACATGGTATTTTCCGCCATTCCAAAGTAAATTCCTTGAGTGCTACCTTTAAAATTCTATCCTTTGTCTTTGCAATATATAGCTCATGGGAAAATAGCCTTAAAAACTATTGTGGTGAAGAATATGTAGCTATGTATCTTATTTCTTATAAGTTGCTTGTTGAGCAGTAACCATGCTTCTGGGGACGCCATCGACTTTTACCTTTGTTGAATATCATGTGAGTTGCTATGCATGTTCGTCTTGTCTGAAGTAAGGGTGATTTTCATGATAAAATGGTTTGAGTATGCATATTGTTAGAGAAGAACATTGGGCCGCTAACTAAAGCCATGAATCATGGTGAAAGTTTCAGTTTGGACAATCAATCCTCAATCTCTTATGAGAATATTATCTGTTGTTGAATGCTTATGCATTAAAGAGGAGTCCGTTATCTGTTGTCTATGTTGTCCCGGTATGGATGTCCTTTTTGAGATCTATCAAAAACGAGAAATCAAATGCGATCTATCTCCTTGGACCTTTGTACATGCGGCATAGAGGTACCCCTTTGTGACACTTGGTTGAAACATATGTTATGCAATGATAATCCGTGTTAATCCAAGCTAATTAGGACAAGGTGCGAGCACTATTGGTAATCTATGCATGAGGCTTGCAACTTATAGGATATATTATACATGACACATATGATTTATTACTACCATTGACAAAATTGTTTCTTGTTTTCAAAATGAAAAGCTCTAGCACAAATATAGTAATCCATGCTTCCCTCTGCGAAGGGCCTATCATCAACTTTATGTTGAGTCAGTTCACCTACTTCTTTCTATCTTAGAAGCAAACACTTGTGTTAACTGTGCATTGATTCTTACATGTTTACTTATTGCACTTGTTATATTACTTTGTGTTGACAATTATCTATGAGATAAACATGTTGAAGTTGAAAGCAACTGCTGAAACTTATATCTTCCTTTGTGTTGCTTCAAAGCTCTCTACTAAGAATTTATTGCTTTATGAGTAACTCTTATGCAAGTCTTATTGATGCTTGTCTTGAAAGTATTATTCATGAAAAGTCTTTGCTATATGATTCATTTGTTTACTCATTGTCTTCACCATTGCTTTGAATCACTTCATTCATCTCATATGCTTTGCAATAGTATGATCAAGATTATGTAAGTAGCATGTCACTTCAGAAATTATCTTTGTTATCGTTTACCTACTCGAGGGCGAGTAGGAACTAAGCTTGGGGATGCTTGATACGTCTCAAACGTATCTATAAGTTCTGATGTTCCATGCTAGTTTTATGACAATACCTACATGTTTTGTTCACACTTTATATCGTTTTGATGCATTTTCCGGAACTAACCTATTAACAAGATGCCGAAGTGCCAGTTGCTATTTTCTGCTGTTTTTGGTTTCAGAAATCCTAGAAAGGAAATATTCTCGGAATCGGACGAAATCAATGCCCAATATCTTATTTTTCCCGGAAGCTTCCGGAACACCGAAGAGGGACCATAGGGGAGGCCCAGGGCCTCCACACAACATGGCGGCGCGGCCCAGGGGGGCGGGGCGCCCCCCTACTGTGTGGCTGCCCCGCAGCCCCTCCGACTCCGCCTCTTCGCCTATAAGAAGCCCCCTGAACTAAATCTTCGATACGGAAAAGCCACGGTACGAGAAATCTTCCAGAGCCGCCGCCATCGCGAAGCCAAGATCTGGGGGACAGAAGTCTCTGTTCCGGCATGCCGCCGGGACGGGGAATTGCCCCCGGAGTCATCTCCACCTCCATCTCCACCGCCATCTTCACCGCCATCGTTGTCTCCATGATGAGGAGGGAGTAATTCACCCCCGGGGCTGAGGGCTCTGCTGTAGCTATGTGGTTCATCTCTCTCTTTGTGATCTAGTTGAATATCATCTATGTGCTACTCTAGTGATGTTATTAAAGTAGTCTATTCCTCCTCCATGATGTAATGTTGACAGGTGTGTGCATCATGTAGTACTTGGTATAAGCTATGATTGTGATCTCTTGTAGATTATGAAGTTAACTATTACTATGATGGTATTGATGTAATCTATTCCCCCTTTCATAGTCTGTCGGTGATGGTGTGCATGCTATGTTAGTACTCGGTATAATTGCGTTGGTCTATCATGCACTCTAAGGTTACATAAATATGAACATCGAATATTGTGGAGCTTGTTAACTCCGGCATTGAGGTGCTCTTGTAGCCCTACACAATTAATGGTGTTTGTCATCCAACAAGAGAGTGTAGAGTGGTTTTATTATGTGATCATTGTTGAGAGTGTCCACTAGTGAAAGTAGGATCCCTAGGCCTTGTTTCCAAACATCGAATCTCTGTTTGTTTACTGTTTTGTTGCATGTTTACTCGCTGCCATATTTTATTCAGATTGCTATTACCACTCATATTCATCCATACCACTTGTATTTCACTATCTCTTCGCCGGACTAGTGCACCTATATATCTGACAAGTGTATTAGGTGTGTTGGGGACACAAGAGACTTCTTGTACCGTGATTGCAGGGTTGCTTGAGAGGGATATCTTTGACCTCTTCCTCCCTGAGTTCGATAAACCTTGGGTGATCCACTTAAGGGAAAACTTGCTGCTGTTCTACAAACTTCTGCTCTTGGAGGCCCAACACTGTCTACAGGAAAAGGAGTGTACGTAGACATCACGGGACTAGCTAGAGCGATCGATAGTCACTAGCTAGGAAGCCGAGCCGAGGTGGCCGTCGTTGAAGTTCAGGGAGTAGCTCTGCAGGTCGTAGCCAAACCTCGGGGCGCCGCCCCTCGGCCGATGCATCACGGCATCCTTCCAGCTTGGACCTCATCCTCCAGAACAGTTGCCTCACCGGCGGTGGTGCCCGCCACCCCGTGCTACCGGCAGCTCCCAGAGACGCCATCTTCGGTTGATCGATGTTCACCACACTTCGCAGCTGATTGATTTATCACTCGTATATGCTCTGCTGCTCTGTCTATAACTGCTAGACTAGCTTGCAAGTGTTCTTACTTAGCTTCCTTCTGATCAGATGAGCACACACGGTGTATTGCGCAAACGAGCGCTCTCGACAGCTCCTTATAACCTTGCGTGTTGGATATGCATCGCTGTCACACTCTCGAGCTGACGAGAACATCAACCAGACATGATCAGGTCCAGCCATCCTGGCATGTGGGGATGGGGGACAAAGGAAGGTCGGCGCGAAGGAAGGAGCGTGATAGCCCATGTGAGTGGGTTGAAAGACAAGCAGATGACTGCATACAGACACTTTACACGCACTGCCTACATAAATATCCATTCTGATTTGGATGACACAAAGCGATTGACAAGTTAAAGCATGCTCTTATCCATCGAGAAAGAGCAATTTGACAACGCTAACACGCCGCGATACAGTCATATGGATTGTCACAGATCTGCATACGAAGAATTTTGAAGCTTTAGAGGTGCTTAAGAAATCTTATGCCCGGTAGTCGGGAACAGACATAGCACGTGCATATCAACTTATCAAGTAGCTACTCATGATCACCAGCGACATCAACCGGATAGTTAGCAACTTTCTACGTCTGATAAACTTCAGAAAGAAAAGGGTAGAAAACGGAAGAACACTAGTATGTTAAAGCTAGCTGAATCGTTAAAGCTAAACGAGGATCAAAAAGAAGATGTGCCAGCTCGATCGAATGATCTAAAGATCAGGGATATCTGGGTCTTAAAAAGGAATACCGAAACCTTAGTTGCCTAAACTATCTTTGAAATCAACCGTGGATATGGCTCAATACTAGTTGTCCATGAGAATAATAATTCTCAGGCATCTTTAGCTGAAGACATGACGGACGTGGATTTTTGGCACGTGTGTGCAATGCACCCTATAAACTCCAAAATTCGTTGTAATTATAAATATTGAAAGAAATTGAATCCTCCTAAAAACAAAATATAATCAAGTATTTTACTCTATAAAAATGTTTGGGCTCGAAATAATTCCCATGGTATCCTGGGCAAAAATGACAAATTTACAACGAATATATCGTGAATTTGTTTGCTGTTTTTCTGGTTTACCTTTTTTTGAATGTCCCATGAGCATGCATGTATTTTCGAAAACATGACTCATGTTCGTCCCCCCATCCCCCCACCACAACCAAACACACACATACCCACCCATCCCCGCACCCCTGTACCCCACGCCCTGTTGGAGGTCAGATCTCGATGTTCTCCCGCTCTTTCACCACCTTCATCATTTCACATAACATAACTCTTTTTTTTATATAACAGGCACGCAAGTGCCCAACTTTGAATTAACTAAGCCACCAACAACGAAAACGATACAAAGTGCTGAACCCAGCTTACAAATCGAACCACACACCCACGCGAACTACCAAAGAAACTACAGCCGGAAGGGCGACCAACAGGCTCGGCCAAAACGCCTACAAGGACTAGGAGCAGAGCTGGAAGCTACAGTGTCGGGCCGGAGCTCACTCAAGAGCGAGCCATCAAACATGCGAGCCGTCGACACAACCCCACCATCGCAGAAACGCCACCGGAAGCCGACCACCACTGGGGACCAACCCACGCTGCTCACAGACTGAAATGCAACACCAAGGTAGCTCGACAAGGTAAGGGCAAGGAGCAAGCCTTGCCGAAGATCATCGAAGAATCACCTCCATGACAACCATCAGAGAGCCTCGTGTTGTGGGCTCCAAGGCGGTGTCTTCAAAAAGAGCACGACACCGGAGTGCCGCCACCGCCCGATCCGAGGATCTTGGGTTTTCACGGAGGAAGTAGAGGGACGGAGATTAGCCTCACGACGCCTACAACAAGGGAACGGCGTCCGCGAACGTTGCCACCATGGCCTAAGGGGCAAAGGTTTCCCTTTGGCAAAATCACCGCCATCTACACCCCATAACACTCAACTCGCCGACCACCATGCCGCCCTCACGGCCGTGGTCACCGGCCAGCACTAGAGTCACTGGCTCGCCCGCCTACCAACATGACTCCCACCTTCCAGGGCCGCCGGGGCAGCGGCCCAACTCAGTGCTCAACGGAAAAGAGGATGGAAACGAGTAGAACCTTCGCAGCGAGTACCCCGGACCCCCTGCCTGGAAGCATCAAACCTGATTGGAGAGAGCACCTTCCGAGAATTGGTTGACCAACAGCCCCCGTGGCTACCGGCATCACCAGATCGTGGGACGGAAGGCGATGGATTCGCATGGCACCAGGCGCCCGCCTGGCCCGTAAGCAAGCCATCACTCCTCCCAGCACCCTCAACAACATCGGCAGGCAACTCGCCGCCAGCCAAGCTTGCCTCCAGGGCAGCGCACAACACCCGACCCCTGTACGCTCACAGAAACGGAGAAAACCCCGTCCAAATCGGGACTAAATCTGGGCTCAGAAGGGGCCCTGGCCCCTGCCCGGCCCGTGAGGCGCCAGATCTCAACAGGGAGCTGGGAGCAGCACGCAGGGTCACTGCTGGCCAAGTGGGCCATGAACGCGCCATTGGGCCTTCCCACTTCGCCCTCCCGAGCCCGCCGAGAAAGGAGTTCGCGCCGCCTGTACCTGCAGTTGTCGGAGCCGCCGCCGCCACGAGCACGCAACCGCTGCGAAGCCACCACACCGTCGCTCCCAACGCCCAGTGCGGCGCCTCCGCTGGCCGTCACGGCCCGCGCCGCCACCACCACGCGAGGGAGAGGGGTCGACCCTGCCGCCGTCGACGCACCCGAGCTTCGCCCGGGAGGCGCCTTCCGGCGGTGGCGAGGAGAAGTGGAGAGGAGGGAGGGGCTAGAGAGGGGGGGGGGAAGGAGCATGCGCACTGACAGCACTAGTTTCATGGCTAGTCAAACCTCCGCAGGAGCTAGGGTTTTTTATTTTATTTTGCTAGAATAGTTTTTTTCAAGAGAAATTTTCTGAGTTAAATGCACCGGTGGTACATGAACTATTCATGGCTTCTCACATTAATCGATTGCAAATCATGATTGTATCAGGCTAATCTTGTTGTTCATGCTCACTATGGTTCATACGTGGTAAACAATGCCATGCTGCAAGTTACGATTTTGCTTGGATGGCGTACGCCACTTTGGAAAAAAAAAACCTTCATAGATATGAGCAACACATGATGCTTGTGCACTTTTTTACGAAAGAGACTTTGCGAACCTGTGAATGTCATACTTGAAATCAATTCAAAACATGGCACAAGTATAATTACTAATTTGATGCATTGATGTAGGTTTTATTTTTTAATATTTGTTTTTCGAGAATACACCCTGGAAGGTATATCAATCATATAGAAAAAGGCCAAAACGGCCGGTACAATGTCACTCCACGGTACAATGTCACTCCACGATACAACGCCACGCCACGATACGATAACAAGTGACACACAACGAACCCTCTACAAACCTGATGATAAACGACTCGTCTTGCCCAACAGTCTACCACGAATGATGAGAAGAGCAACACATGGCTTCAGGACCGCTTCATGAATCAAGCAAGACACACCATAGAATGACCTCGACTCCAATGCAACCCGGACCAATGTACTTCCCCTCATGAGCCTAGAGGAATCGGCGGGGATCCGAATGGACTCGGGGGAAGACGTCGATGAAGATGTGTCGCTATGCCGTACATTGCGCCCCTGAAGCCCAAGGCCAGGGCAATAGCCAACACCGGTAGGGCCTCATTAATTGCCCCAGACTCCAATTGTTGCATCAGCCCCACCCTGATTGCTAGGATGACTTCTTCAAGAAGATGAGAACACCGTGGCGCCGCCGCCTGGTCTGGTCGCCGGACCTAGGGTTTCCCCCGGCATCTGATGGGAGGGGAGGCACGGCGAAGTCCATGAGCACGCCTTCAAGAAGAAAATGGCACCCTCAGGCATCACCATCAGCAGCTTCGGTCTCCGCCAATCAGGGCTTTCGCAAAACGAGACAATAAAAAGAAGAGAGAAATATTCGACCACATGAGGTCGAACATGAAAGTTGTTGGTTATATGCTAACGATCTTAGCTACAACAATGAACATAATTTTAAATATTGTGGTTGTAAATACCACGAATATACTTCAAAACGTCCACAGGATATGAGCCATCTAGAATTTTTCTCACGCATACCATGTTAAGCTTTAGTTTCTTCATCGAACTTCATTTTGAATTAACTAACTTACAAAAAGGTTGACTATAAAAACTTCCGGCTTTTCGCAAAAAAAAAAACGTTTGATTTGCAGGTGCTTGGAGAGTTGCGCATTATGTTGCAATTGCAATCAAATCTTTTTAGTTGGACATAAATTGCAATTAGTTGCAACTCAAATTCGGTGATATTATCTGAACGATCCAGAATTGTTCGTGTCCAAACATTGATGCTGTCAACATGTGTGTATATCAAACAATCAAACATGGTGTATACACGAGCCATTCCATTCTAGTAACTTCCGGATCGACTAGTCAATACTTATAACATTTACTGAGCAGGACGCACAACCATGTATAATACTCATGGATAGGCATCAGGCCATCAGCTAGCTAGACGAGCAAATTGGAAAGTGGTGGCGACGCTTCCAGCTCCCCAACTTCTGAAGCCATGGCCGGGTCGACGGAAAGAAAATTAAAATTATTTACACGGGACTAGCTAGAGCGATCGATAGTCACTAGCTAGGCAGCCGAGCCGAGGTGGCCATCGTCGAAGTTCAGGGAGTAGCTCTGCAGGTCGTAGCTGAACCTAGGGACGCCACCCCTTGGCCGCCGCATCACGGCGTTCTTCCAGCTGGACCTCATCCTCCAGAACAGCTGCCTCACCGGCGCCGGCGCCCGCCACGCCGTGCTACCGGCAGCTCCTAGAGATGACATCTTCGGTTGATCGATGTTCACCACACTTCACAGCTCACTCAGCTCACAACTGATTGATTTATCACTCGTATATGCTCTGCTCTGTCTGTAACTGCTTGACTAGCTTGCAAGTGTTCTTACTTAGCTTCCTTCTGATCTAATGAGCACACACCGTGTATTGCGTAAACAAGCGCTCTTGGCAGCTACTTATAACCTTGCGGGTTGGATACGCATCGCCGTCGCCAGCGAGGCCGGCACCACTCGCGCACTCTCGAGCTGACGAGGGCATCAACCACACATGATCAGAAATTCAAAATGGCCGTAGCAAAAGCACATTCCAGCCATCCTAGCCTGTGGGATGGGGGGCAAAGGAAGGTCGGCGCAAAGGAAGGAACGCGATAGCCCGTGTTAGTGAGTTGAAAGACAAGCAGATGGCTGCACAAAGACACTTTACACGCAAGGCCTACATAAATGTCCATTCAGGTTTGGATGACACAAAGTGATTGGCAAGTTAAAGCATGCTCTTATCCATTGACATAGAGCAATTTGACCACGCCAACACACCGCGATACAATCATATGGATAGTCACAGATCTGCATACAAAGAATTTTCAAGCTTAGAGGTGCTGAAGAAATCTTATTATCTTAAGACCGGTAGTCGGTACGTGGGAACTGGGAGCACACCATACCCATGACTCATGTACATGAGATATAACACACACACACCCATCCATCACCCCTGTACCCATGACCTCTTGCAAAAAGATCTCTTGCAGGTCTGATCAACAAATTTGTATGATAAGATTGCTAGATTAATTCTATTTAGATCAAACCCATGTTCTCTCGCTCTTTGACCCTCGTCATTATTTCACATTTCTTAAAAAAATTAAGCATTATATCTAGCCTCTGCATAATTAAGATGTACGCAGCCGTTCAAAATGGTAAAAACGCAAACACGAAGAGAGCTGACACAAATGGTTCAGAACTATAGTAGGTAAAATCTACACATGAGAGGGTGAAGCGACAACCATGAATGGAGCAAAACCGTATACCGGTAGATGACCTGCATAAGAGATTTTTTTATCATTACAAATATTGTCATTCCTACATAGCCATAGCGACCATAAGACTCACACCCTGATAAAATGTAAAATAGATATTGTTTTACTAGTTCTCAGTTGACTGAGAATTAACTAATTAACTTACAGGAAGGTTGACTATAAAAACATCCAACTTTTTGCAAAAAAAAAAAACATCGGATTTGCACATGCTTGGAGAGTTGCTCGTTAGGTTGCAATTGCAGTTGCACATAAATTGCAATGAATTGCAAATCAAATTCGGTGACATTATCTGAACAAACCCAGAATTATCCGCATCCAAACATTCATGCTGTCAACATGTGTGTATATCAAACAATCAAACATGGTGTATACACGAGCCATTCCATTCTAGTAACTTTCAACTAGCGGATCGAGTAGTCAATACTTATAGCATTTACTGAGCAACAAGCAAGACACACAACCATGTATAATACTCACGGATAGGCATCAGGCCATCAGCTAGCTAGACGAGTAAATTGGAAAGTGATGGCGACGGTTCCAGCTCCCCAACTTCTGAAGCCATGGCCGCCATGGCCGGGTCGACGGAAAGAAAATTAAAATTATTTACACGGGACTAGCTAGAGCGATCGATAGTCACTAGCTAGGCAGCCGAGCCGAGGTGGCCGTCGTCGAAGTTCAGGGAGTAGCTCTGCAGGTCGTAGCCGAACCTCGGGACGCCGCCCCTTGGCCGCCGCATCATGGCGTTCTTCCAGCTGGACCTCATCCTCCAGAATAGCTGCCTCACCGGCGCCGGCGCCTGCCACGCCGTGCTACCGGCAGCTCCTAGAGACGCCATCTTCGGTTGATCGATGTTCACCACACTTCCCAGCTCACTCAGCTCGCAGCTGATTGATTTATCACTCGTATATGCTCTGCTCTGTCTGTAACTGCTAGACTAGCTTGCAAGTGTTCTTACTTAGCTTCCTTCTGATCTAATGAGCACACACAGTGTATTGCGTAAACGAGTGCTCTTGGCTGCTACTTATAACCTTGCTTGTTGGATACGCATCGCCGTCGCCAACGAGGCCGGCACCACTCGCGCACTCTCGAGTTGACGAGGGCATCAACCACGCATGATCAAAAATTCAGAATGACCGTAGAAAAAGCACATTCCAGCCTGTGGGATGGGGGACAAAGGAAGGTCGGCGCGAAGGAAGGAATGCGATAGCCCGTGTTAGTGAGTTGAAAGACAAGCAGATGACTGCACAAAGACACTTTACACGCACGGCCTACCTAAATGTCCATTTAGGTTTGGATGACACAAAGTGATTGGCAAGTTAAAGCATGCTCTTATCCGTCGAGAAAGAGCAATTTGACAATGCCGCTAACATGCCGCGATATAGTCATATGGATTGTCACAGATCTAAAATTCAAGAAATCTTATGACCGGTAGTCGGGAACAGACATAGCACGTGCATATCAACTTATCAAGTAGCTACTCATGATCACCAGCGACATCAACCGGATAGTTAGCAACTTTCTACGTCTGTTAAACTTCAGAAAGAAAAACTTCAGAAAGAAAAGGGTAGAAAACAGAAGAACACTAGAATCGTTAAAGCTAATCGAGGATCAAAAAGAAGATGTGCCAGCTCGATCGAATGATCTAATGATCAGGGATATCTGGGTCTTAAAAAGAAATACCGAAACCTTTTGCCTAAACTATCCTTGAAATCAACCGTGGATATGGCTCAATACTAGTGGCCAATGAGACTAATAATTCTCTGGCATCTTTAGCTGAAGACATGACGGACGTGGATTTTTGGCACATGGGTGCAATGCACCCTATAAACTCCAAAATTTGTTGTAATTATAAATATTGAAAAAAATCGAATCCTCCTAAAAACAAAATATGATCAAGTATTGTACTCTATAAAAATGTTTGGCCTCGAAATAATTCTCATGGTATCCTGGGCAAAAATAACAAATTTACGACGAATATAGCGTGATTTTTTTTTGCCCTTCTTCTAATTACCTTTTTTTTGAATGTCCCATGAGCATGGATGTATTTTCCAAAACATGACGCAAGTATGATATATATTCTCCTTATACTTTTGGAGAGGAGGGGGGGCGCCGCCTGGTCGCTCGCGGGAGCGACGCAGGAGCTAGGGTTTCCTCTAGAAAAAGCTCCGCACCATGCACTCTGACTGCACTAGTTTCATGGCTAGTTAAACCTCCGCAGGAGCTAGGGCTTTTTTATTTTCTTTTGCTAGAATAGTTTTTTTCAAGAGAATTTTTTTGAGTTAAAAGCACCGGTGGTACATGAACTATTCATGGCTTCTCACATTAATCGATTGCAAATCATGATTGTATCAGGCTAATCTTCTTGGTCGTGCTCACTATGGTCCATACGAGGTAAACAATGCCATGCTGCAAGTTACGATTTTGCTTGCATGGCATACGCCACTTTAGAAAAAAAAACCTTCATAGGCATGAGCAACACATGAGGCTTGTGCACTTTTTTACGAAAGAGACTTTGCGAACCTGTGAATGTCATACTTGAAATCAATTCAAAACATGACACAAGTATGATACATATTCTCCTTACACTTTTTTAATTCTAATTCGAGGCATTGATGTAGGTTTTATTTTTCAATATTTGTTTTTCGATAATACACCATGGAAGGTATATCAATCATATAGAAAAATGCCCAAGACGGCCGGTACAACGTCACTCCATGGTACAATGTCACTCCACGCTCCAATGCCATGATACGATGAAAAGTGATAAACAACGAACCCTCTACAAACCTGATGATAAACGACTCGTCTTGCCCAACAATCTACCATGAATGATGAGAAGACAAACACATGGCTTCAGGGCCGCTTCAAGAACCAAGCAAGACACACCATAGAATGACCTCGACCCCAAAGCAACCCGGACCAATGTACTTTCCCTCATGAGCCTAGAGGAATCGACGAGGAGGAGCTAGGATCCGTATGGACTCGGGGGATGACGTCGATGAAGATGTGTCGCTATGCCGTACATTGAGCCCCTAAAGCCCAAGGCCAGGGAAACAGCCAACACCGGTAGCGCCTCATTGCCCCGGACTCCAATTGTCGCATCAGCCCCTCCCTGATTGCTAAGACGACTTCTTCAAGAAGAAGATGACACCATGGTGCTGCCGCCTGGTCTATTCGCCAGACCTAGGGTTTGCCCCGGCATCTGATGGGAGGGGAGGCACGGTGAAGTCCATGAGCACGCCTTCAATAAGGAAATGGCACCCTCAGGCATCACCGTCAGCAGCTTCGGTCTCCGCCAATCAGGGCTTTCGCAAAACGAGGCAGTAAAAACAAGAGAGAAATATTCGACCGCATGAGGTCGAACATGAAAGTTGTTCGTTATATGGTAACGATCTTAGCTACAACAATGAACAAAATTTTAAATATTTTTCGAAATGGGGAAGCGAAACCCCAGCCTCTGCATCAAAGCGATGCATACGGCCTTTATTAATACAAAATTTTCAATATTGTGGTTGTAAATACCACGAATATACTTCAAGACGGCCACAGGATACAAGCCATCAGGAATTTTGCTCATGCATACCATGTTAAGCTTTAGTTTCTTCATCGAACTTCATTTTGAATTAACTAACTTACAAGAAGGTTGACTATAAAAACTTCGGATTTTCCGCAAAAAAAATGTTGGATTTGCATGTTATAATTGAGATGCACAAAAAACGAAGAACGAAAAAGTAAAACACTGCAGGGGACACGAGATTTTAACGTGGAAAACCCTTGCAACACACAAGGGAAAAACCACGGGCGCCAGCCAGCAAAACTTCACTATTTCGGTGGTGTTTACAAACGCCGTGGGTGTACAATGATGCGATGATAACCCTAGCGGCGGCTTACGGGGAATATAAATAGGCGGTGGCAACGATCCATACCAGGGGGCTGCCGCCCCGCACCCCCGCGAGCGTCCCCGTAGGGCACGACATATGGGCTAACTTCGACTACGCTACGCTTCGGCCCAAGCCTCCGGCGACGGGCCTCGCTCCGCTCGTCGGAGTTAGCCTCCCTTAGTATATGAATTTGGATCACAAAATAACAAACTCCACCTTGAGACAAATTCCTTGTAGTATGAACTTCAACAATCACCTGAATCAACAAAGAAAACACTTGCTGGCGCCAATAGCCACTTGGGCTAAACAAGTTATACCAACCAAGCTTGAGCAAAGCTCAAACTTGGACACAGGAACAGAGCTTAGTCATCATATCAGCGAGGATTATCATGAGTACTAATCTTGCATACCTTCACTTTACCTTTTGCAACCACATCTCCGATTGCGTGGTACTTAATATCAATGTGCTTTGTCCTATCATGGAACATCTGATCTTTAGTAAGATAAATAGCACTTTGATCGTCACTGAACAACTTAATGCAAGAATTATCTCCACAAAGCTCAAGCATATAACCCTTTCAGCCAAACAGACCTCTTTACCTGCCTCGAGCAATAGCCATGTACTCAGCCTCGGTAGTAGATTGTGCAACAAGATCCCGCAAAGTAGCCTTCCAGCTAACAAGACATCCACCAACAAGAAACACATAACCTGTGAGGGACCTTCTCTGATCCAAATCGCCGAGCATAATCTGAATCCACATATCCGGCGAGCCCCTCACCAATCCTGCCAAACCTCAAGCAAGCTTTTGATGTGCCGCGAAGGTACCTGAAAATCCACCGAACAGCTTTCCAATGTTCTTTACCAGGATTAGCCATGTATCGACCGACCAAACTCATAGCATATGATAGATCAGGACGTGAACAAACCATGGCATACATCAAGGAACCAACAGCACTAGAATAGGGAACTCGAGACATGTACTCAATATCATCTTTAGAGCTAGGACATTGCAAAGTCGACAACTTGAAATGAGAAGCAATAGGAGTAGTAACTCGACTTTGCATCATGCATATTAAAACGATGAAGAACTTTCTCAATGTACTTTTCCTGACTAAGAAACAACAAACTAGACTTTCCGTCCCTTTTGATTTCCATGCCTAGTATTTTCTTAGCAGGACCAAGATCCTTCATCTCAAACTCACTACTTAATTGATTCTTTAAAGTAGTGATCTCTTTCATGCTCTTGGCAGCAATCAACATATCATCAACATATAGCAACAAATAAATAGGTGATCCATTAACAAACTTGATATACACACAACTATCATACTGAGATCTCTCAAAACCATGTGTAAGCATAAATGAATCAAACCTTTTATACCACTTGTCGTGGCGATCGTTTCAGACCATAAAGGGACCTCTTTAATTTGCAAACAAGATCCTCCTTACCAGGCACAACATAACCTTCAGGTTGGTCCATATATATATCCTCCTCCAACTCACCATGCAGAAAGCAGTCTTTACATCTAGCTGCTCAAGCTCAAGATCATGCATAGCAACAATACCAAAGAAAGCACGAATAGAACTATGCTTCACAACCGGGGAGAATACATCATTATAATCAACACCTGGAATTTGACTGAAACCTTTTGCTACTAACCTTGCCTTAAACCGTGGAGGCTCATTAGGAGACAAACCTTCCTTTCTTTTGAATATCCACTTGCAGCGGACAGCCTTCTTTTGTTTAGGCAAGTGCACAACATCCCATGTGCCATTCTTCTCAAGCGATTGCATCTCTTCTTGCATCGCACCTACCCACTTCTCTTTATCAACCGAAGCAATGGCTTCAGTATATGTAGCTGGTTCAATATCATGCTCCACCTGTTCATCACAACTCAAAGCATAAACAACAATATCACATTCTTGAATTAATCGGGTAGGAGGTGTAATATTTCTCTTAGGGCGGTCAGCAGCAATAGACCGTCCTTGTCGCTGAACAAAAGGTGGTGAAGGTGGAACATCATTATCATCATTGTTGGTTTCAGGAAACACATTTTCATTCTCCTTTGCGTGCTCCACTCGTACGCCAATTCCGTGCTGCTCATCATCGAAACATCGGGAGAATCAATAGCATCGGAAATATCGGTAGACGGACTATCATTAAACATAACCGCCTCATTAAAAACGACATTCCTGCTCAACACAATTTTCTTAGTTTCAGGATTCCATAATCTATAACCAAGGAAGATGCACTTAACAGCCCTTGGCTCCAACTTTCCATTATCAACATGAGCGTAAGCAGTGCAACCGAAAACTCTCAAATCTGAATAATCAGCAGGCGAACCAGACCATACCTCAATTGGAGTTTTCTTATCAAGTGGAACAGAAGGTGACATGTTGATGAGATAACATGCGGTGGAGGCTGCTTCAGCCCAAAACCTCTATGCATCTTTGCATTAGACAACATGCAGCGAGCCCTCGAAATAATGGTCCCTGTTCATGCGTTCAGCCACGCCATTCTCGTTGAGGGGTGTACGGAATGGTATGATGTCTTACCATCCCATCATTGCTGCAAAACTCATCAAATTCATTTGAACAAAATTCCATACCATTGTCGATACGGAGTATCTTAACCTTCTTTTCAGTTTGGGTTTCTACCATAACTTTCCACTTCTTAAAAGCATTAAAAACATCAGATTTATGTTTCGGAAATATGGCCACACTTTTCTTGAGTAATCATCAATAATTGTAAGCATGTAATTAGCACCACCATTAGAAGTTCTACGGGACGGACCCCAAACATCAGCGTGTACATAATCTAAAATGCCTTTGGTGGTATGAACGGAAGCATTAAATTTTACTCTTTTATGCTTACCAAAGATGCGAGTGCTCACAGAACTCAAGATTACCTAAATCGCAGCCATCAATTAGCTCTCTCTTTGCCAATTCTGCCATGCCAAGCTCACTCATATGTCCAAGACGCTTGTGCCAAAGGTTAGTCTTACTAGTTTCATCGTAACTAACGACAGCAGCAATACCAGTGCAAAGTGCTACCTCTAAGGACATATAATTTCGCAGAATTCATATCACCAATCATAATAATGAGAGAACCTCGATGATACCTTCAAAAGTTTGTTCCCACCTTTGTACTTGTACCCGTCACAATCAAGGGTACTCAAAGAGATCAAATTCCTCGCCATGGAGGGTATGTGTTTCACTCCTGTCAACGTGCGTGTCATCCCATCATGGGTCTTGATCCGAACGGAACCAATGCCAACAATGCTGCATCGGTTGTCATTCCCCACACGCACAAAATCTCCACTCTGCACAGACTCATAAGAACTGAACCAATCTTTGTTACAGCAAATATGAAACGAACATGCAGTATCAAGAATCCATTCATCATCACGTGAAACACATGCAGCCAAAACAGCTAAGCAATCTCCATCGAACTATCACTACCGACAACAACGAGCAGCCTCACCCTTACCGGTGACAACGGCAGCCTTACCATTACCATCATTATTTTTCGGTTGGTAAGTTCCGTTCCTTTTCTCCTTGTTCTGCAGCTTCCAACAATCATCAATATTGTGGCTAGATTTCTTACAATACCTGCAGAACTTGTCACGTCCTTTGGACTTTGAGCGACCTCTATCGCCCTTGCTCTTATCTCTCGTTGTTGTGGTAGTAGTTATCTCGCTGCTCGGTCCTGCCACGGACCTCTAACGCCTCCGCCTTGGAGGACGAACTTTCAGCCTGCACCATAGATTTCATTTTCTCCTTTTGTTGGAGAGCATCATAAACTTCCGCGAGAGTTAGTTTGTCGCGGCTCAATAATATGGTGTCACGAAAATTACTGAAAGAATTAGGCAGCGAGCATAAAAGAAGAAGACCTAAATCCTCATCCTCATACTTAACTTCTATAGACTGCAAATCAGAAACAATCTCTTTCCAGGAAGATAGATGATTCATTACCGAACCTCCCTCTTGCAACTTATGCGAGAACAGCTTCATCTTCACGTGCAATCTGCCCGTGAGATCCTTGGACAAACAGATCTCCTCTAGTTTGACCCATAACTCGGCGGTGGTTTTCTCCTGCAGACACTTCCTGCAGAATATTATTGGACAGATGGAGTTGAATCAACGATAAAGCCTTACGGTCTTTCCGCTTCTCCGCATCGGTCCAGTATCCTTCGCTTCTCGCCGAAAGCATCGATCGCTTCATCCAGATCTCGAAGATTGGGCGAGAATCGCCCTCATCTTCACTTGCCACAAAGCAAATCTCGTGGTGTAGTCCAGCTGCGGTAGATCGAACTTCGGTGACGACATCTCGTAAACCCTAGATCCAAAGAACACGGGCTCGATACCACTTGTTATAATTGAGATGCACAAAAAACGAAGAACGAAAAAGTAAAACACCTGCAGGGGACACGAGATTTTAACGTGGAAAACCCTTGCAACACACAAGGGAAAAACCACGGGCGCCAGCCGAAGAAACTTCACTATTTCGGTGGTGTTTACAAACGCCGTGGGTGTACAATGATGCGATGATAACCCTAGCGGCGGCTTACAGGGAATATAAATAGGCGGTGGCAACGATCCATACCAAGGGGGGCTGCCGCCCCCCGCACCCCCCGCAGGCGTCCCTGTAGGGCACGACATATGGGCTAACTTCTGACTACGCTACGCTTCGGCCCAAGCCTCCGGCGACGGGCCTCGCTCCGCTCGTCAGAAGTTAGCCTCCCTTTAGTATATGAATTTGGATCACAAAATAACATTGCAGGTGCTTGGAGAGTTGCGCATTAGGTTGCAATTGCAATCAAGTCTGTTTAGTTGCACATAAATTGCAATTAGTTGCAACTCAAATTCGGTGGGACCCGGAATTGTTCGCGTCCAAGCATTCATGTTGTCAACATGTGTGTATATCATACATGAGCCATTCCATTCTAGTAACTTTCAACTAGCGGATCGACTAGTCAATACTTATAACATTTACTGAACAACGAGCAAGACGCACAACCATGTATAATACTCATGGATACGCATCAGGCCATCAGCTAGCTAGACGAGCAAATTGGAAAGTGGTGGCGACGCTTCCAGCTCCCCAACTTCTAAAGCCATGGCCAGGTCGACGGAAAGAAAATTAATTAAAATTATTTACACGGAACTAGCTAGAGCGATCGATAGTCACTAGCTAGGCAGAGCCGTGGTGGCCATCATCGAAGTTTAGTGAGTAGCTCTGCAGGTCGTAGCTGAACCTCTAGACGCCGCCCCTTTGCCGCCGCATCACGGCGTTCTTCCAGCTAGACCTCATCCTCCAGAACAGCTGCCTTACCGGCGCTGGCGCCTGCCACGCCGTGCTACTGGCAGCTCCCAGAAACGCCATCTTCGGTTGATCGATGTTCACCACACTTTACAGCTCACTCAGCTCGCAGCTGATTGATTTATCACTCGTATATGCTCTGCTGCTCTGTAACTAGATTAGCTTGCAAGTGTTGTTACTTAGCTTCCTTCTGATCTGATGAGCACACACCGTGTATTGCGTAAATGAGCGCTCTTGGCAGCTACTTATAACCTTGCGGGTTGGATACGCATCGTCGTCGCCAGCGAGGCCGGCACCACTCGCGCACTCTCGAGCTGACGAGGGCATCAACCACGCATGATCAGAAATTCAGAATGGCCGTAGCAAAAGCACATTCCAGCCATCCTAGCATGTGGGATGGGAGACAAAGGAAGGTCGGCGCAAAGGAAGCAACGTGATAGCCCGTATTAGTGAGTTGAAAGACAAGCATATGACTGCACAAAGACACTTTACACGCACGGCCTACATAAATGTCCATTCAGGTTTGGATGACACAAAGTGATTGGCAAGTTAAAGCATGCTCTTATCCATCGACAAAGAGCAATTTGACCACGCCAACACGCCGCGATACAATCATATGGATAGACACAGATCTGCATACAAAGAATTTTCAAGCTTTAGAGGTGCTGAAGAAATCTTATTATCTTAAGACCGGATGTCGGTACGTGGGAACTGGCAGATTGTTTGAATATTTAGTTATTCCAGTGGTTGATTGGTAAGGTTGATCTTCTCATATATGTTCAGCAAGAGATGGATTGAGATAATCTCTGTAGTTTCTGGCATGTGTGTTTGAAAAGATTAATTGTTGCCTATCTATGAATATTTATGAGAGGTTGACATATGGCGGAGGTTGACATAACGGTTCAGTTGGACGGAAAAAAACTGTGTCAAGGTTAAGTTGCAGCCGTAAAAACACATATGCATTCCTCCATCGAGCTACATGCCTCCATTCACATCCCCGCCATTGTTCCTGGTCGCCTGTCCAGAGCGGATATTTGCTCCGTAGCGAAGCACGGGTTTTATCCTAGTAATACTGATGGATAGGCATCAGGCCATCTGCTAGCTAGACGAGAAAATTGGTAAGTGATGGCGATGCTTCCAGTACCCCAGCTTCTGAAGCCATGGTCGGGTGGTCGGAAAGAAAATTAAAATTATTTACATAAGACTGGCCAGAAGTGATCGGTAGTCATAGCTAGGAAGCCGAGACGAGGTGGCTGTCGTCGAAGTTCAGGGACTAGCTCTGTAGGTCGTAGCCGAACCTCGGGGCGCCGCATCTCGGCCGTCGCATCACGGCGTTCTTCCAGCTGGACCTCACCCTCCAGAACAGCTGCCTCACCGGTGCTGATGCCCGCCACACCGCGCCACCGGCAGCTCTCAGAGCAACTATACCAGATCCCCATATCGGCCTGGATACGCGGGGTAGGCCGATATGGGGTTTCAGCCGTTTTTTGTGCCAAACCATACCTCACATCTGTGGTCTGGCCCGGAAAATGTATCCAGGCTGCAGCCCAAACGGCCAAAACACCCGCATAAATAGCGGTCGCCGGTCGACGAGGCGGATGGGGGCCAAACCCCATCCGCTCCTCCGCCTCTCCACCTCCCGCTGACGTCAGATTGCCGCCCCTCCGGCGAGCAATCGACGCAGCGGCGTGTCGATCGAGCGACCCCACCTCCCGCCGGCGACGATGGTGGCAGGGCACGGGCGCGGGGGCGGCCAGATAGGCCGTGACGGACGCTCCACCGAGCGCGGTGGGAGCTCCACCACTCCGCCTGCCGGCGAGAAGATGGAGGCGGAGAAGCTACGCTCCGACGCGCATCCGCGGTAGCCAACACTACCGCAACTACGGCGTCGTGGCGCCGCCTGCCTTCGCCAAGCGCATGTCGGAGCGCTACCGCCGCGGCTGCGCCTCCTCCTCTTCAGCGTCGTCGTCGTCGGGGTCGAGCTCCTGCCAGCGCCCGTCGACGGCGTTCGTGGTGAAGATGGAGGTCGATGCGGAGCCGGAGCCGCCACGCCTCCCGCATGTCGCCCCGGGCGACTACCTCGACGACGAGCAGCTGAAGCTTGTCCTCCGGCAGCTCGGCGTGAACGCAGGGCTCGCGCCGGGCGACTTCGTCGAGGAGCGCGACCTCGACACGGTGGTCGGCCTCGTCGCGGGCTCGAGCCAGCAGGACGCGGACAAGGTCGCCGAATGGAAGCACATCGCCGAGGAGCAGGGCCGCGTCTTCGTCGACCTCGGCAGCGACACAGAGTGAGGAGGCCGTTCCGACGCGCCGCCGCCACGGCACAGGGCTGCTCTGAGTATCCCGGAGCCGATTTTGCTGTAATGTAGTCCCGTGGCGGCGGATTTCAACTCGGATTTAGGAAACTCGAGTTCCTTTTGATGTAACTAGGAATTTTGCGGCGCGGCGCACGCCGCGCCCGTGTTGTGTACAATGCGGCATTTTTTTTTCAAAACCTGTGTTTTTAGGGTTAAGGGTGTAGGGTTTCTTTTCAAAAACATCCGAAGAAACATCTAAAACTTGACCGTGCCATTGGTGTCAAGATCGCTGGAATTTTATAGAAATAATATAATATATGGGTTGCCGAAGTACCGCGGAAGTGCCGGTGAAATAGCGGCGGATGGTGGAGTGATTTTGTTTCTAGATCGTTGGTTAAAATATTGTAGAAATAAAATAATATCTGGGTTGCTAAAGTACCGCAGAAGTGCCGATGAAATAGGCGATGGATGGTGGAGTGCTTTTTTCCGGTGTTGCTACAAAAGAAAATGGTAGTATTTCTCTTGCCGAAAGGGGCAACGGGTGAGGGAGTAAATCTATATTTCTAAAGTTGCCGTAGAAGAAGGTCATACCACGTGAAAATGTGACGGATGGTGGAGTAACTATATTTTTCGATATTACCGTAGAAGAACACAATATTATTTTCCCCGAGTAAAAGTGGGGGAGGATGTTGGATTTTTTTAATTACCATTGAAAATTATGCACTACTAAAGAAATATTGGCGGGTAATTACTATCCAGAACCACGGTTGAGGTTGAAGTTCATGTAAAAATTACTACCCTTGTGTGTCATTGCAAAATGACTGACGGAGAAATATACGGGCTTAAATAATTAATAATAGGTAGCTAACGGCGTGTTTCATAGTTAACATCGGCAGTGTTCAAGATGTCTACAGAGAAGTTGCTTTCTAAAAAAAAATATAGGTAATTTCCGTCTCGCAAAAAAATACTGCTAAAACAAAACATGAGGTTAAATTTGAAAATTATTGTTGTAGGATGATGGTGAAGCCATGAAAAAAGAGGGTACCAATGAATAAAATCACTGGATGGTGGTGAGACAATGGGAAAATGGCATAAATAGTGAAGTTCTTTTTTCTGAAACCTGTTACGAAAGGAGGCATTAGTAGGTTTCCTAAATAAAAAAGAGGAGCAACGATGGAGTATTTTTTTAAGTAGGTAGTAGCATCTTTTGCATATAAAAGAGACAACTAACAATACACCAACTTTTGAAAATACACAGTAGTATTTCCCAGGTCGAAAGAGGCAACGAACGGTCGAGCATCGAAAGAGGCGATGAACGATCGAGCATTTGAAGTCGAAAGAGGCGACGAACGATCGATCATCGGAAGAGGCAATGAACGATCGAGCATTTTCTACGACGTAGTACTGCTCATGCGCCAAAACGTGTTGAAGAAATGATCTTGAGAATAACTACGAAAATACTACTGCTGAATTATAGGTGAAAAATAATTAAAATTAGATAACTAACTCCTCTCGAAAAATTACTGTTAGATAGCTAATCCAAAGTTACAGATTTACACGGATGAATTAAAGTTAATTTTTTTCCAAAGTGAAGGATTTTCTGTGAGGATTGTCAAGAAAATCAGTGGAGCAAATTTGTAAGAAATAATTACTATCAAAAAGAGAGAAAAAAGAGCCAGTGACATTGTTCATATGCGGGTACTATTCACCCACGTATGAACAGTATCCAAATGGCTCACATGCTAGCAAACACATATAAATGAGACAACAAACGATACACCAACTTTTGAAAATACACAGTAGTATTTCCCAGGTCAAAAGAGGTGACGAACGATCGAGCATCGAAAGAGGCGATCGAGCATTTTCTGCGATGTAGTACTGCTCATGCGCCAAAACGTGTTGAAGCCGAAAGAGGCGACGAACGATCGAGCATCGAAAGAGGCGATGAACGATCGAGCATTTTCTACGACTAGTACTGCTCATGCGCCAACACATGTTGAAGAAATGATCTTGAGAATTACTTAGAAAAAACTCCTCTCGAAAAATTATTGTTAGATAGCTAATCCAAAGTTACAGATTTACACGGATGAATTAACGTTAATTTTTTTCCAAAGTAAAGGATTTTCTGTGAGTATTGTCAAGAAAATCAGTGGAGCAAATTTGTAAGAAATAATTACTATCAAAAAGAGAAAAAAAGAGCCAGTAACACTGTTCATATGTGGGGTACTGTTCACCCACCCAGGTATGCACAGTATCCAAATGGCTCACATGCTAGCAAACCGGGTCAGCTTTTATATATAGTAAAGTGAAGGATTTTCAAGAAAATCAGTGGAGCAAATTTGTAAGAAATAATTACTATCAAAAAGAGGAAAAAAGAGCCAGTGACACTGTTCATATGCGGGGTACTGTTCACCCACCCGTATGCACACAGTATCCAAATGGCTCACATGCTAGCAAACCGGGTCAGCTTTTATATATAAGTTATAGTTATATAGTAAAGTGAAGGATTTTCTGTGAGGATTGTCAAGAAAATCAGTGGAGCAAATTTGTAAGAAATAATTACTATCAAAAAGAGGAAAAAAGAGCCAGTGACACTGTTCATATGAGGGGTACTGTTCACCCACCCCGTATGCACACAGTATCCAAATGGCTCGCATGCTAGCAAACCGGGTCAGCTTTTATATATAAGTAATGTAGTTGAATTTAGGGTCAATGTACGCATGAACTGTCTAAACGAATTGATCTTCTTGCGCGCGTTTTTTTTAAATTTGCAGTTTTATATGTCGTATCTAAACTGTGTTCGTGTTTTTCGGACCCTAAATCCGTGTTGGAGTGCCCTGGATACGCGGATTTGGGATCTGGGTTTGCCATATCTGCTAGATGCTCTCAGAGACGCCATGTTCGGTTGATCGATGTTCACCACACTTCACCCAGCTGATTGATTTATCAGTTATCGCTCGTATATGCTCTGCTGTTCTACTAGAGTAGCCTGCAAGTGTTCGTACTTAGCTTCCTTCTGATCAGATGAGCACACGAGCCTCTCGGCAGCTGTTTATAACCTTGTTGTTGATTAGAAGGTAGCCACCGGCTGCTCAGAGAGCATCCATGATCAGCTAAACGGTATCTCCTTCTCGCGTCGGCCCCTCCTGGCGACCGGGGAGGCGAAACCCTAAAGCGCTCCACCGCCGCCCCCTCCCCTCCTCCCTCCCCTCTCTGCCGCTCCCAGAGGCGCTGCCAGGCTAAGCCCGCAACGCCGGTGAAGGGGGTGGTGGGGATCTGAGCTCTCGGCTCCCCCCGCGGTGGCTAGGTGGAGGATCTCGCGGCGGGCTCGCCATGACCAAGGAGGCGGCGCGGCGGGCTCTCCTCTCCAACGGCCGGCCTATGGCTCAGCGGATGGCGCGGACGAGTTGGTCCGGCGGCTCCCTCGGTGGGGGCTCGGGACTGCGACGCGGCGGCCTTGCTCAGTGAGGCGCCACCGGCTTCGACGGCGAGCGGTGGGCGCGGATGCGGCCCGGCATCTCGGCCGCGTGGGCGGCGAGGTTCCGGCGGACGGCGGTCGTGGCGCGGGGCTGCTCCGGTGGCTGGCGGCGCTAGATCTGAAATATCCCCTCAACCTCACTTAGGCGCAACCCACCACGCCGGATCTGGAACTCGAGGGCCTTGTGCCACTGGTTCCATGGCTGGTAGCTGGAAGTGGAGTCCGGGAGAAATCCCTTTGCCGGTCTCGGCTACGACGGCGGCGACGCCCGAGTGGCGCCGTTTTCCTCCTTGGTGGCGACGGCGAGGTACTCCCTTCCCTTCACCCCACCCCTGTTGCGCTCCCGGGGTAAAAACCTTAACTTTGTTGGGCGGCGGCGGCGCCATGGGCGTCGTGTTCTCCTTGGAGGCGTTGCTGTTGGGACCTTTCGTGGTGCGTGGATGTTGCCTTTGTGCAGTTGGGTGGTGGCGGTGTTGCTCGGCGACATTGTCCTTCTACGTCAACGACCAAGCCTGCGGCTTCGGCTCTGTGTGGGTGAACCCTTGGCGGGCGGCATGGCTTCGCAAGGTGAGCTCGTGCTGTGAGTATTGGGGCTCTGTTCCAGCCCTAGGTTTAGGCTTGGTTCATGCTATGTGCTCTGCTCAAGGGGAGTGTTTCCATTGCCGGCGGTTTGGCGTCCTTTCGAGCCAGGACGAAGGGGTAGGGACCCTCTCCGGCCATGGAGGAGTACTGCCAGGCGACAGATGGATCAGGGGGCGGGCGGGTCTCCGCTGCCTTGCTTTCGATGCTTCTACCTCGCTTCACCTCCGTTGCTCTCGGGTGCTTCGTTCTCGCTTGAGGATATCGAGGACTTCAGCTGGGTTATTTCTTGTGTTTGCTGTGGGTTTGGATGTTGTAAGCTGTTTTTAGCATTCTTGTATCATCAGCCGTTTGGGCTTTATTAATTTAAAGCTGGGCACTTTGTGCCTTATGTTTAAAAAACCTTGTGGTTGGATATGCGTCGCCGTCGCGGGCGGGGTGTGGCACCAGTCTCGCGCACTCACGAGCTGACGAGGGCATCAACCACACACGATCTCTCTTGCATCAGAATCGTCGTGGCAAAAGCACATTTCGGACATCTTTAGGTCTCTGTGTTGCCATCCTACAGTCAGATACTGATGTGGCAATGGCCTTTGGGGATGGGAGACCCTCGTAAAAGGAAGGTCGGCAATAAAGGAGGAAACGTGATAGCTCGATAGGGTTGTCGATGAAGTGTGCTCTGCCGAGATACTGATGGGGGAAGCACGTAAAGGAAGGTCAGGCTGGTCGGCGACAGTGGATGAGTGGAGAGAGCTCGAATGCCGATCGATGGCCTGTAGGTGTGCTCTGTCGAGATCGGCAGCCAGTTTGCGAGTATATAAGAGATGCATGCACACACCAACGAACTATAACGTGTATGGTATGGTATGTGATGTACTAGTGTACTCTACACTGTGTAGAGTTGATGCTACCATATGAACAATATGTTATGTGCTGTTGAGTGTCGACGAATTAATCTGATAACTTTCGAGGATACATCAAATCTAGTATTCTTGATTTGATTAGTATGATTGAGATTGATTCGATTCGAACTCTACTCTTCCACTCCCTTTGACCATCCGCCCCAAAAAATTCTTGAAGGCACGTGTGCAGTACTCTTATCTGTTCGTTATGCTATGTTAAAGTTCAAAGCAGTAAAGAGATTAGTGAAGACCGTACATTAATTCGAAGATACTCTTCTTTGGTCAAAGGTGATCAAATCTTCAAAAAAAAAAATCGAGGTTGACGGGGGGAAAGTCCCCACCGTTTGTTACTATTACTCGAAAGGCCAAGCAGCCGGTCTATATGTACAAGTTTGAAAGGTACAGGGGGGGGGGGGGGGGGGGGGGGGGAGAGAGAGCGGTAGGAGGACGAAGCTCAGGTAAGCTTTGTCAAGACATAGGACCCACTGGTGGAAAAAGGGCCTTTGGTCGCGGTTCGCAACTGCCATTAGTCGCGGTTGCGCAACCGCGACCAAAGCAGCGCGACTAAAGGCCCCCCCTTTAGTCGCGGTTGCTTACGAACCGCGACTAAAGGCCCGTCCACGTGGGCGCCAGGCGACCGTCGGGGCGGAGGCCCTTTAGTCGCGGTTCTTCTGGCCGACCGCGACTAAAGGCCGCCGCAGGTTTAGGGTTTTAGGCCCCCCCTAAACCTGCCCCCCTAAACCTGTTTTCTGTTTAATTTGTATTGTTTTATTTCTTTTGTGCTTTATTGTAATTTTGAAGGAGTTTCACATATTCTACGGTACTACATACATGCATGCATATGAATGTACAATTTCAAACAAATTTGAAATTAGAACCAAAAAGAATTCAAGAGGAATATACAATATATATTCAATATCATCGGATGACCATATACAAGTTTGAACAAGTTTCCATACATAATTTAATGCATGTATAGTTCTACGTCCTCTACGTAGTGTTGTCCCGTAGGATCGATGACTTCCCTCGCGAACCATCCAGCCTAGTTCCTCTTGAAGTGGTCGGAAGCGAGCTTCTGGACTAAGCGTCTTCCGGAGGTTATTCCTCTTGATGTTGATCTCATCCGACTGGTCCCGCTCATTGGTGTATCTCCGGATCCTCTCACAAACATAGTATCCACATAGATTGGTCCCCGGTGGCTGAATATCCCCAGTCATCCGCACTGTGCTTTTAAAATGTAGCTCTTTTTTTGAATTCACCGACCTTTTCATCTACGAACCGTCTCCAAACCCTACGAGGCAAAGAAAATTAAATGAACAAGAGAGTTATTAATTAGTTACTTGATATTAGGAAATGATGAACGAAATAGGCCGATCGATATAGAGCGCAAATGAATGAAAACAATTACTTTTGCATCATTTTTCTCATGTCGGCCCAAAGCGCCGCATCCATATTCGGAGAGTCGTGGACGAGAACCGTGGAGGTGTGAATTTGAATTACCATCGAATCCAGTGGAACTCTGCGGACACGATACATGCACGATCATGCATATATAACTCATCGATTAGCCACATACCATGCATGGAGAGTAAACAAAAGAGAATGTGCTCAAGACAGAAACACTCACCCAAAATGGTAAGGAAATAGAATATCACTTTTGAGTTGCTCGTTTTCTAAGAAACCGAAACAGGTCTTCCTCCACGTCGGCGGGGTGGTGTTCTAACACATATGAATTAACGATGTGTGGGTCAATGAACCCGACATCATTGATGTTCCTTATTTGCATTTCCCGCTTCTTCATTCTGCATAATAGCGTAGACAACAAGATAGTTAGGACAATATATAGTGCAGGCAATGAACGAGATGGGGTAGAAATTAATAAATCACTTACATAACGTAGCAACTGATGATAGATTTGTCGAGGTCGCGCAGATTGAACAGCTGGAACAATTCACTCCGATGAATTGTTATATAGTAATGTTTGAAGTGATGCTCAACTCTAACTTCCGCATAAATATAGTCTTTGGCGTTTTTAAGTTTTATGTAACTCTTGTACCAATTTAGCGGACCTTTCATTTGTCGAGGTAGATCCTCTTCCTGCGCAGGCTCGACGAGAGGGCCATTCTTCACATATGTAAAAACTACGTCCTTCATTGGCGCCTCATCAAGGCCTAACAAGTGCACGAAGAGTGATACCTAAGTCGGCCGCTTGTTCTCCGGCACTCGTTACGGTCAATCCATAAGCTGCCGCAGCTGCTATGATATCGGGGGCATCCGGACCGGCGGCTTGCACTATGAGCGGGGCGATCGATTGTTTACTTTGTTCCCCGAGCTGGGCAACTTCTTTCCCCCTTTCTAATTTTTTCTCGGCCTCCTCCAAGGCTTTCTTCTCCTGCTTCTCCGCCAAATCTTGGTTCCTCTTGAACGCGAGTGCTTGCCTACGAAGTTCACGTGCATAGTCGTCGTGCGATTCTTTGCGGCTTGGGACGGTGTGTTCAAAAATGACTTAGCCCACTTCTTTTGCTCATCGTAATATACCGGCTTGGGCTCGCCCTCTATTTTCTTCTTGCAGCTCGCCTTCCATTTCTCTAAATCAGCAGCCGCGCCCGCCTCGACTTCTTCGGCACTACTTTCCCAAGGCCTCCTGGGGAGAGGCTTCAGTGATGGCTCTGGCACCTTTGTTTTCTTAGGTACGTAAGGGTCCGGGTTAATAATCCAGGACTGCTGCTTCTGCTTCTTCGCCGGAGGTGGATTGGGGCGGCGGCTCGCTACCCTCCCGGGCGGACTAGGGGTGGCGGCTGCTTACCCGCCGGAGGTGAATTGGGGGCGGCGTCGGCCCTCGTGAAGGAGGTGTAGGTGAAGCACCACCAGCACCACCGCCACCGCCGCCACCACCACCACCGTAAGGGGTGGACTTGTTGGCGCCTCGCCCGGAAACTTGATAAACTTCTTCTGCCATAGAATGAACCGGCGCTTGACATCTCCAAGTCTTGTCGCCCCTTCAGGTGTAGCAATGTCAATGTCCAGGTCCTCAAACCCTTGGACTATGTCCTCCACCGTGACACGAGCATAGCCATCTTGAATGGGGTTGTTGTGGTGGAGTGCTCCAGGTGGTAAAGCACCGCCGATGGCTACCTTCATGGACATGTTCCCGATAGGATAATACAGATGACATGCTTTCATCTCCTTTATATCGTCCACGGGGTAGCGAGGAGGCTCCGGTGCAGTAATTTCGACCACCGGAGGCTCCGGTGCAAGTAATTTCGATCGTCGGTGCACCAGCCGATGGGGCCTCCGTGGAAGCCACGCTCGCTTCTCCGCGGCTGGCTTCCGAGATCCAATGGATGATCTTCATGCTGCGCCCGAGCTGCATCTCTTTCGGCTACTAGTACACTCACGGTTTTCTTCATCACATCCATTTCCGATACCAACCGCGCCACAACATCCGCTTCCCGATCCATCTTTCTCTTACGGCTTCGTAACCGTACGGGTCATCGTTCGGGGAACCCTATTTTCCACGGAATGTGCCCCATGCCTCGTACACGTCCTCCGTGTTCGGGATTCCCGAGGGCTTTTGTCGGGCGTCGTTCTCTCTCGTTGAACTTGATCCTCCCTCTTGAGCATCCCTCATTACCTCAATAAGCTTTTGGGTGGGTGTAATTATTTTGCCCTGGTAAACACACTCCCTCGTCTCCGGGTTCGCCGATCCCCCAT
The DNA here is from genome assembly GCF_022539505.1 of Lolium rigidum. Lineage (NCBI taxonomy): Eukaryota > Viridiplantae > Streptophyta > Magnoliopsida > Poales > Poaceae > Lolium > Lolium rigidum. The sequence goes on from NC_061511.1 coordinate 119,024,403, forward strand.
GCCCGTACCACCGGCTTTTGGCCCTTGGGTCCCATCCCTCCGTACTCGGACGGATTCCTCGCGTCCTCAGCTCGTTCTCCATCTTCTCCCACCTAGGCTGCCAAAAGCGATACCCTCCTGGCCCCATTTTATGATTGTACTCCTTCTTGGCCGCATTATCCTTATTTTTTTCGATATTTCAAGGAACTGCTCCGATTTCTTTTGCTTCACAAATTCTGGCCAATCATGTTGCGGTTTCTCATATTGTCCTTTGAAATCCGGAGTCTTGCCCGGCTTGACAAAGTCATGGGCTAGATTTTGCTTGTATTTCGGAATGCGTTGGCCATCCTAGAAAGAGCGAACTGTTTGACTAGCTTGCGCCTCTCCTTGTTTTCCGCAATCTTGTTACCCTCCTCATCGTATTTGCGGTATTCCAGAGGTAGAACGAAATGTTCCATAAGCTTGCTGAAGCAATCTTTTTTTGTTCTCTTATCGACAAAAGTGAAACCAACACGTGCCTTCTTTGGCTCATTCCACTCCTGGACGGTGATCGAGACGTTGTCTCTAACAACGGCTCCGCATTGGCTGACAAACTTGGTGGCGTTCTTGCTGGGCTCCAGCCGGCCTGCGCGGTTGCTTCCTCGACAACATCGATGGTGCATGTTTCTCCCGCTTTCATCGTCTTGGTTGCGCCACGCTTTGACGACGACGTACTCGATTGTTTCGACGATCCGGCCGAGGGCTAAAATAAGAAAGAGAGGCGCGCACGTTAGTACACACATATTTATTCAAATCAGTGAGTTTGTATCACCAGAGGCTCAATGTATATATATATACCTCGGCGCCGGAGGTGGTTGCTACTTCCAACTGAAGATTATCGTCGTTTATCGACGTTCCTTCGGCACCATCTTGCTCACCATGCCCTTCATCTTCACCCTCAAAGTTCAGATAAGAATCGATATCATCTTCTTCTTGTCCGGTCGGCACATATAGAACATCGCCTTTTATGATGCCGAAGATTTGTTCTTCGACGTCCGGATCATAGTTGTCCATAATCGGGTCAGCTCTATCGTCCGCCATATGTCAGTCCTGAAAACATGTAGTCAAAACAAATTAATTGTGTATATGCCTTATCACATCTCTTCTACATATAAAGAGAGAGGGCGACGATGGAGGCGAGAGGGGGACGCGAGTGGACCGCGTGACCGAGAGACCGGTGGCGGTGGCGAAAGGGGGACGCGAGTGACCGCGTGACCGAGAGACCGGTGGCGGTGGCGAATTGAAAGGGGGGACGCAGTGACCGCGTGACCGAGAGACCGGTGTGGCGGTGACCGAGAGAGCGGTGGCGGTGCCGAGGACACATTAAGTCTAAATTTTGTTAAGTAAAATTTTGATCATTAAGTCTAATTTTTCTTAAGTTAAAATTTTGATCATTAAGTCTAATTTTTCTTAAGTTAAAATTTTGATCATTAAGTCTAAATTTTGTTAAGTAAAATTTTGATCATTAAGTCTAAATTTTGTTAAGTAAAATTTTGATCATTAAGTCTAAATTTTGTTAAGTAAAATTTTAGTTACATTAAGTTCCCCTTCTCCCTCACTCCTTCAAAATTTTACTCCCTCCGATCCGAAAAAAGTGTCTGACGCCACAGTCTAATTACATTTTACAATAAACCCCTTCTAAATTAATCAAAAGAAGCCCAACACTATCTCTCCTCTCCCGGCGTGCAACCACTGCGCCTTCGTGATACTGGGTAACCGGCGCCGGCGCCTCTGCCGTTGCGGGAGAAGAATCCGGCGCGTCCGGCCTCGCGCGACCACCGGATCCTCGTCCGACTCTTTTTTCGGATCGGAGGGAGTACGTTTTCAAATTTTCAAGTTTACAAAATTTTAAGTCAATTTTGATTAACAAATTGTGAGTTCATATGAAAAAAACAAAAAAAAAACAAAAAAAGGGCCGGCCGGCCTTCTCCCTCACGCGCTCTCCCTCTCGATCTCCTCTCTCTGTAACGACGCGCGGCGCGGGCTAGGCGACGCGCGGCGGTGCGGGCGGCGGGCGAGGCGCGACGTGACGCGACGAGGACACGGCAACGGCGGGCGACGTGCGGGCGCCGGTGCGGGCGGGCGAGGGCGGCGCGCGGCGGCGCGGCCGCGGCGCGACGACGTACACGCGGGCGGCGCTTGCCGCGCGAGAGAGCACGTACGAGCGGCGCAGCTCGACGCGGCGACGAGGATCGAGGGCGGCGGCGGAGGTGTTCGGCGGCGGCAGCTGTCGGCGACGGAGGAGACGCGGCGACGATCGATGCGGAGGCAGGCCTACGGCGTCTTCGAGAGAAACGGCGAAGAAGATGAAGTGAGCGCGGGCGCGCGAGTTTTTATAACCATAGACCTTTAGTCGCGGTTGGGGACACCAACCGCGACTAAAGTCACCTTTAGTCGCGGTTGGTGTCCCCAACCGCGACTAAAGCCCATTTTCGGCAGTTTTGCGGTTTCCCGCGGAAACCACCTTTAGTCGCGGTTGGGGACACCAACCGCGACTAAATCTCATATTTTAGAAAAACTAATTTAGAAAAATAAAACTAAATCAATTCAAAATTCTAAAAATACAAATAATATATGAAAAAATTCAGAAAAATAAAACTAATTCAGTTCAAAATTCTAAAAATACAAATAATATATCAAAAAATTCAGAAAAATAAAAGTAATTCAATTTAAAATGTTAAAAATACAAATAGTATATCAAAAAATTAAGAAAAGTAAAACTAATTCAATTCAAAATGTTAAAAATACTAATAATATATCAAAAAATTCAGGAAAATAAAACTAATTCATTTCTAAATGTTAAAAATACAAATAATATATAAAAAAATCAGAAAAATTAAACTAATTCAATTCAAATTCTTAAAAATACAAATAATATATCAAAAAAATCAAAAAAATAAAACTTATTCAATTCAAATTCTTAAAAATACAAATAATATATCAAAAAAACCAGAAAAATACTTCCCGCCACTTTCTTCCCGCCACTTTCTTCCCGCCTCTTTCTTCCCGCCACTTTCTTCCCGCCACTTTCTTCCCGCCTCTTTCTTCCCGCCACTTTCTTCCCGCCTCTTTCTTCCCGCCTCCTGTCTTCCCGCTCCCATTTTTCCCGCCATTTGTCACTACATATAGGTAGCCCGGCTTGGCCAGCATTATCACATCTCTACAATCTCTCATCACTCTCTCATGGCTTCCACCGCACCCACTCTAACCTACCAGCAGGTGGAGGAGCTTTGCGCCTCGAACTACCCTTGCCCACCGGGCTACCGCGTCCCTCGCCGGCCGGAGCCTGAGCGCCGGCGGCGTGCCGGTCCCTCCCGTCCCTCGGGTACCGCGCGCCGGCGGCCATCACGAACCACTACTACCTCGACCTCACGCCGGAGCAGCGGATGAATCCCCGCCGGCATCCCGATAACCAAGCATACTTGGGACGCCTTCTTCAACAATCGGCGTGAGAGGGCGCTCGCCGTGTATGAGGAGGACGGTCCGCCTCCCGGAAACTTCCACGAGGCCGGCCGTCGGCTATGGTGGTACGGCCGGACTCCGCGAGCGTCATGGACTACATCACGGCCGGCGATATCCCCCGCCCGCGCTACCCTCGGTTCGAGCCACGAGCGCCGCCCGACGACAGCGACGACAGACAGCGGACGACGACGGCGGCAACTTAGAAGGCGACGACTACCGGCACAACGACGGCGGCTATGAAGACTACGAGTATGCATATTACATGCCTAGGCAGGAGTATGACTAAATAGACCCAAATTTCATGTATGCAGGAGTATGACTTAGTCACTCCAAATTTCATGTATCATCAGTGCTATCTCGAGTCAATTGAATCATTCGAAAATGGACACCAAACACATCACGGGTAATATAATTCACATGATCCATTCAACAAAGTTTGGTACAATAAATTATTACACATCATTTCTTTCCTTGTGTCCCTGCTTGCTTACGATTGTGCCGTATCCATGGAGCATCCTCATCATTTAACTTAATGCTTGGGTCGGTGTTCACTTTGAAGGGCGGAATTTCAGCAAACATATTATAATCTTCCGACATGTCCGTCTTGTCCTCCACTCCCACGATGTTTCTTTTCCCCGAAAGAACAATGTGGCGCTTTGGATCATCGCATGATGTACTCGATCGTTTTCTTATCTGTCCGTTTCCTCGGTTTGCTACTCATGTCCTTCACATAGAAAACCTGAGCGACATCTTTCGCTAGGACGAATGGTTCGTCAACGTAACCAAGGTTGTTGAAATCCACCATTGTCATTCCGTATTGCTGGTCCACCTTTACCCCACCTCCTCGTTAGCTTGAACCATTTGCACCGGAACAAAGGGACCCTAAAGGAGGGTCCATAGTCAAGTTCCCATATCTCCTCTATGTAACCATAATATGTGACGTTTTGCCCATTCTCGGTTGCTCGCATCAAAGCGGACACCACCGTTTTGGTTGGTGCTCTTTTTATCTTGGACGATCGTGTAAAATGTATTCCCATTTATCTCGTACCCTTGGAAAGTCGTTATAGTCGAAGATGGTGTCTTGGCCAACATGTACAGACTGATCTACAACATCTTCGTCACTCATTAAATGTTTTCTCAACCAACCGCCGAAAGTCTCCATGTGGGCCTTCCTAATCCAAGATTCGAGCTTCCCGGGGTTGTCCGAGCGTAAAATATTCTTGTGTTTCTCAAAGTACGGAGCCACCAAGCTGGAATTGGTCGAACCGTGTGGTGTGCTTCGGTCGAGAGAATGGCCGTCCATACATATCGTTGATTTCCTTCCGATCGTGCCTTTTCCACTTAGTCTCCCCTCGTGCCGCGATCGAGGAAGACCAATCGGCTTAAGGTCGGGAACAAAGTCAACACAAAACTCAATTACCTCCTCATTTCCATAGCCCTTGGCGATGCTTCCTTCCGGCCTAGCACGGTTACGAACATATTTCTTTAATATTCCCATGAACCTCTCGAAGGGGAACATATTGTGTAGAAATACAGGACCGAGAATGGAAATCTCATCGACTAGGTGAACCAGGAGGTGCGTCATAATATTGAAGAAGGATGGCGGGAACACCAACTCGAAACCGACAAGACATTGGATCACATCGTTACGTAACCGTGGTAGAACTTCCGGATTGATTACCTTCGAGAGATTGCATTGAGGAATGCACATAGCTTCACAATGGCTACTCGAACATTTTCCGACAGAGCCCCTCAAAGCAATCGGAAGCAATTGCGTCATAATCACATGGCAGTCGTGAGACTTCGGGTTTTGGAACTTTTTCTCCGCCATGTTTATTATTCCCTTTATATTGGACGAGAATCCGGACGGTACCTTCATACTGCTCGGGCATTCAAAAAAGATGACCTTCTCTTCTTTGGTCGGAGCGTAGCCGGCACGACCTTGAAACCGTTCCGGATGCAGGTCATCGGGGTCTTTCAAACTTTGCTTGGTCTCCGCCGTGCTTCCTTTGTATCATTTGACTTCCCATACGTACACGCCCAAGAAGCTTAGGAGGTTCACGCAAATATTCTTCGTAACGTGCATCACGTCGATTGCAGAGCGGACTTCTAGGACTTTCCAATATTCTAGCTCCCGGAATATAGATTTCTTCTTCCACATGGCTGCGTGCCCGTCAGCTCCCTTCGGAACTGATTGTCCGCCAGGACCCTTTCCAAAGATGACTTTCAAATCCTTGACCATATCAAATACCTCAGCACCGAGTAGTGTTCCGCAGGCTTCGGCCGGTGATCTTGCCTTGCCGTTGTAATGCTTGGCTTTCTTTCTTACTGGATGACCTTTCGGAAGAAATCGACGATGCCCAAGGTACACGTTCTTCTTACAATTTGGCAAATGTACACTTTCAGTCTCATGTAAGCAGTGCGTGCATGCATTGTATCCTTTATTTGACAGTCCCGAAAGGTTACTAAGAGCAGGCCAATCGTTGATGGTTACGAAAAGCAACGCTCGTAGGTCAAATTCCTCTTCTTTGTGCTCATCCCACACACGGACACCAGGTCTGCCCCACAGCTGTAAAAGCTCATCAACTAATGGCCTTAGGTACACATCGATGTCGTTGCCGGGTTGCTTCGGACCTTGGATGAGCACTGGCATCATAATGAACTTCCGCTTCATGCACAACCAAGGAGGAAGGTTGTAGATGCATAGAGTCACGGGCCAGGTGCTATGGGTGGAGCTCTGCTCGCCAAAAGGATTCATGCCATCTGTACTTAGACCAAATCTTATGTTCCTTGCGTCAGCTGCAAAATCTTTGAACTCTCTCGTCGATCTTTCTCCATTGCGTTCCATCTGCGGGGTGTCTCAACTCCCCGTCCGACTCTACGGTCCTCTTTGTGCCATCGCAACAACTTGGCATGCTCTTTGTTCCTGAACGGACGTTTCAACCGTGGTATTATAGGAGCATACCACATCACCTTGGCGGGAACCCTCTTCCCGGGTTTCGGCCCTCAACATCGTCACCGGGGTCATCGCCTCGATCTTATAACGCAATGCGGTGCATACCGGGCATTCATTCAAATTCTCGTATTCACCGCGGTAGAGGATGCGATCGTTGATGCATGCATGTATCTTCAGAACCTCTAAACCTAGAGGGCAGACAACCTTCTTTGCTTCGTACGTACTGGCGGGCAACTCGTTATTCTTTGGAAACATATTCTTCAACATTTTCAACAAGTTTTCAAATGCCGAGTCAGCTACACCTGCCTGTGCCTTCCATTTCAGCAAATCCAGTGTGCAGCCCAGCTTTTTCAGACCATCATCGCATCCGGGGTACGGCGCCTTCCCGTGATCCTCTAACATGCGATCCAAATTCTCCCTCTCCTTTTCGGTTTCGCAGCGTCTCCGTGCATCGGCAATGGTCCGACCAAGATCATCAACGGGATCATCACGTGCCTCTTCTTCACCTTCCCCTTCACCTTCCCCTTCACCTTCAGCATCCTCCATGAAAGTATCACCGAAATGAGCAAGATAGCTTTCATCGATGAAATCATCCACTTCTTCATCTTCTTCCATTATAACCCCTCTTTCTCCATGCTTGGTCCAACAATTATAGCTTGGCATGAAATCGTGCCGAAGCGAGTGCATGTGAACATCTCTTGAGGAAGAGTAACCTTTCTCGATTCTTACATTTAACACATGGACGAGATAACAAAACCCCCCGCTTGTTCGCATTAGCCACTACGAGGAAATCTTTCAAACCCGTACTGAACTCGCCGGAGAGTCGGTTACCGTACATCCATTGCCGATTCATCTGAATTATTATAATATAAAATATATAATTAACCATCATGCATTTGTTAAACTAACTAGCTACAAACAATATAAATTAAACAATGAACTACACACATGCATATTTTATCAATGACACATCAAAGGTTCAAGTTGCTAACCGCGATCGAGGAGGAAAAAATAAATGAGAAAGCTCAAGTGTGGCTCCAACACTTCATATCATGTTTGTTTCATGCTCTTAGGGCATTTCATCAAACACCTTATGTGCATAAGAGGAACCAAAAGCAAACCTAACACTCACTTGTGAAGTTTGTGAAGAGAATGGCTCCAAATGGCTAAGTGTTGGCTGCTGGATGGGTATATATGGGGGAGGGGCTTTAGTCGCGGTTGGCCTGGCCAACCGCGACTAAAGGCCTTCGGGCACCTTTAGTCGCGGTTGGCCCGGCCAACCGCGACTAAAGCCCCCACGTGCACCGGTCGGCCACCGTGCGCCACGGGCCCGGGCCTTTGGTCGCGGTTCGCCACACGAACCGCGACTAAAGACCCCATTAGTCGCGGTTCCTTTACCTTCGCGACTTATGGGGCTTCCCGGAAGCCTGTTTTTCTACCAGTGACCGCAGCCTATCTAAGCCGTCACGGTCGTTTAGCGGCAAGCGCCAACGCCAAAGTACAAGATCGTCCCACACTCGGAGCATTGTAGCATCGGACCAGTTCACAGAGTCGAAGACTTTCCGGAAATCAATTTTGAAGACAATGGTTGGCGCTTTGCGCGAATGGCAGCAGCGAATGAGGTCGGCTGCATAGACAATATTCTCAGATATACGTCGTCCAGAAAGGAACCCCGTTTGGTCCGCGTCTACCAATGTTTGGATAGCCGCCTGAAGTCTGGTGGTGAGGACTTTGGTGATTGCCTTCATGACGCAGTTTTGGAGCGAGATGCGACGAAATTGAGACGGGTGGGTGGCGGCATCCACCTTAGGGAGAAGGACGAGGAAGGCGCGGTTAATGCGAGCGAGGTCAATGGTATCGTCATAGAAGGAGGAGAAGAGCTCCCCGACGTCTGGTGCCACGGTGGACCAGAAGGATGAGAAGAAAGCAGGCCCAAACCCGTCAGGGCCGGGGCTGGAGAGCTTGTTCATAGCAAGGAAGGCTAATTTGATTTCATCTGGAGCGAAGGGGGCACTAAGGCCATCGTGTAGGGGTGGATCGTCGGGGTATAGAGAGTTAAGGTCGAAGCGCCAGACAGGGGGGGTAACCGAGCCAAGGAGATTGGTGTAGAAGTTTTTGAGGGCGGTGGCTTTGTCAGAATGATCAGACGGGTCGACTCCATCCACCGTTAGCAGAGGGATAGAGTTGCGGCGCATACGGAAGGTGGCAGAGGCATGGAAGAACTTTGTGTTCTCGTCACCATCCAGAGCGAAACAGACTTTTGCCCTAGTCCTCCAGTAAGCGGAATTTTCTTTGATGGAGAGATGCAGGGCGTCCATAGTCAGGGAGCGCAAGCGTCGTTCGGGCTGAGAGAGGGGGCGCCCCTCTTCCAGCAGGTCAAGAAGGTTGATGAGCAGGCGGCAGTCGCGCTCTCTAATGACGCAGTTGGAGGAGTTCCTTTGCCATTTTTTGCAGGAAGAACGACAGAGGCGGAGACGTGCAACAACTCTGGCTGTGGGGTCTGCGCGGTAGGTGGCCCCCCAAGCAGCAGTGATGGATAGCCGGAAGCGCTCATGGAGGGCCCAGGCAGGCTCATACCTGAAGTACCCCCCCCCTTTGGAACGCGAGTCGAGATACTAGCAAGCAGGGGGACATGGTCGGAAGTGTCTCTGGGGATCGAGGCCAGGGAGGAAGCAGGGAAGCGAGCGTTCCAGGCATGATTAATGAACACCCTGTCCAGGCGAATGAGAGTGGGAGAGGCGCGCCCGTTTGACTAGGTGAAACGCCTGTCACGAAGGGGGAGCTCGATGAGCCCGAGGGCATTAATCGTCTCATTGAACAGCTCTGCTTCGGAAGCAGAGAAGTTCGCATTGTTGCGGTCGGATGGGTCCCGGGTGAGGTTGAAATCGCCCGCAACCATCCAAGGGACATTTTCGCCGGGGTCATGGAGAGCAAGATTTTCGAGGAAGAGAGGTTTGTCAGCGTGCTCACAGGGAGCATACACGTTGGAGTAACGGAAGGCGCTACCGTCGCAAGTGAGGGACAGATCGAGGGAGAGGGTATGCCGTGATGGGACGGAACGAACAAGGGAGAAAACTTTTTCATCCCAGGCCGTAACCAAACCGCCAGAGGCACCGATGGATCCGACAAACTCAAAGGAGCGCAGGTGGGAGGGAAGGAAGGAGGTACACTTAAGCGGCGAGGGCTGCTCGAGCTTCGTTTCCTGCAGCCCTACGATGCTTGGCTTGGATGGGAAAAGGTCGGCCCGGACGACGTCACATTTAGCAGGATCACCAAGGCCCCGAGTGTTCCAGGAAACGATACTGAAGTTAAGGGCATCTCCAGCGGGCCGACGCATATTTATGTCCGTTTGCGTCGGACACGGACACAAAAAACGTCCGCATGTCCGCATGCGTCTGCCCCATCTCCAGCGGCAGGGACGCATTTATTTGACCGCATGCGTGATTAGAGAGGAGAGAGAGGGAAATATTCTGTTTGTGTGGCTAGGAATAAGCGCATGCGTGATTAAAGGAGGAGAGAGGGCTGCATGCAGCTCAACCAGACACAAACGGACGCGCTGGCGTTTTTTGTCCGCGCAGACGCAAACAGACGAAAAACGTCCATTTGCGTCGCCCCGCTGGAGATGCCCTAACATAGCCATTCATATCTATACCTAATAATAAAGAAAATAAGGCTTCTTGTTCGTCCGTCAAAAATTACCCCTGGTTTTCGCTGAAATTACATCAGCTGCCACCGGCAAGTTAGAATAACGTTTCGCCGTGCCGCGAGACGACCTTGAGGAACTGAGGCATTACGAGTCAAGCTCCGTGGCCCATCGATTGGTGGCCCGGCCCAATGTGTGCCTCAAGAGGATCCACCGTTTCGACACGGATTTCTCTAGAACTGTGCTTGATACACGGCCATGGGTTCGCTCATAGTAAAAAAGGACTCGGTCCCTCGATGGCTCGATTCCATCGATCGAAAACGAAACCCCAGCTCGCAATCCCGCCGGAAGTTCAGGACTGCAGTCCCTCGATTCTCTCGATCGAAATTGATGTCTCGCCAGAAGTTCCGCCCAAAATTCCTCGATCGAACTCCTCCCGTCCTCCGTCTCGCATCCCCCGACTTAGAGGTCCACGCCAGACATCCTCTGTCCCCCATCGAGCCAGCCTCAGAGCTCCCGGGCGGCGGGGCTGAGGTCGCCATTATCTTCCCCGACCCGCGACCGCTACGACCTTACTCATCGCTGCATCGTCTGCGCGCTCCCGGACGCCGCCGCCCTCGCCTGCGAGTTCCCCGACGCCGGCGACCTAGCATCCGATCTCCTCGGCCACGCCAGACTCGAGATTCTCCACCAAGGCCAACGAACGGATGAGAAGCTAGGAAGGAGAGTTGATGGGGGAGCTGGTAGGCGGGCCTCATTGCCTTCGAGGCTTCTACGCCTTTGCTGCAACGCGCGGCCGTGGTGGCAAAAATAATGGACCCAAACAGGTGATTGGTGGTGTCACATCTAATTATGATTAGCAGCCTACTTGGGAGGAGCTCTTGGAAGTGCTATGTTGCCAGATTCAATGCAAGGGGCGGACCTAATTATGATTAGCAGCCTACTTGGGAAGAGCTCTTGGAAGTGCTATGTTGCCAGATTGAATGCAAGGGGCGGGACCTGAGTGTGGTGCAGATGCGCTGATGCTAAAAGAATCTACAATTTTCGCCCAATACATAGGAAACATGATAGTACACAGAAACAAATGCCGAGAACATGCATCTGAGCAAAAGAACATGAATCTTCAGCGGCTCAATTTTTGCATGAACCTTCAGACGTACAAAAGTTATTTGTGGCTCTGGATTTTGCTGCGACATTGGCATGGTAGGATTCGATCAGCGTCATAGCACATGCCATCAGTCTTAGCAAAAACACAACCCACGTTTCTGATTTCTCTGAGGATATAATATATCTGATAATGTGCTTCATCCAGCTGTATAAGCTTTTCATCATATTAGCAACTTAACATCAATAGTTTCCGAGATTCCTGCAACGTCTTTGAAGCTATAGGTATTCGGCATTCCATTTTCTCCTATGTTTTCTGAACAAAGCCAGTGCCTTATATACTGAATTTCAACCGTTTATGCAACTGTGCATATTTAATGGACTTCTAAAACTATTGATATGTTGCAGCATTCTTAAATTCTGAAACTTATTCCTTCATGTTGACCATACTGAAAAAGTACAAGCAGGATTGCACCATCGACAGACGGGGAGAGGAGGTAGTCACGACGCGCCAATCGACATAGTGCGTTGGGGTTGGCGACGTGCTGAAGCTGGTTGTTTTCTGTGACATGGTTTTACCGATAAAAACATATTTTGTGTCTCTGCAACATGATATGGATCTTTTTCTCACGATTGTTGATACAGGGGAGGAGAAGGTTACTCAGACAGAGTTTGAGCCTGTAGGAAAACATAATTCAATTTGGGATTGCCCTATTTTGCTTGCAGTCTGAAATAGTCCGTCCTTCCTATGATACTTCTTCGAAATTTGCCTAAATTTAAATGTATCTACTAAAATGCATCTACATACAACAAAATTTTAAAAAACCTCCAACATATTTCATGAACAGAGAGTAATAGACAATACTTCTTTTCCGAATTAGAATAGACACTACTCAAACGTAATGTATGATTGCCACAGGGTCCATTCTTGACCACCTCCTCCATAGAACTTTAGTTACTTTTGTTTAGAGAGCCAGCGGGGCAATCTACTGGCTTTCATTTTTCATAATTCTGGATATGAATTTTTCAAATTTAAGAGATCAATTTATTATTTGCATATAAAAATAGTTTTATTTGACCGTAGCAACGCACGGGTTTTTTCCTAGTCTATACCTAATAATAAAGGGAGAAGCGTTTCCGTGGTTTCGTCCGTTTTCGTTCGTCCACCACGTTTGTTTTCGTCCGTCGCACCGCTAATCTGCACAACTCAGTTGATGGGCGTTCCGTGTCATATCAGGTTTGGTTTCCGGGCCTCCTTCCTTCAAAAAGAGTCCATGTCGACGTGGGTACAGGTCTTTATGTAAACCTCATATATAGTCTACACAGCTCGATCGAGGTATCCATCGACAAACTCCTAGAGGATCCAATCTATACGAAGTTCGTGGAGGCATCACGTATAATAAGCGAGTTTGAGGATAGGGAACGTGATCTTGATGAACCCATCAATCCTCTTGCAGGCGAATAAGGCGATGTCTCGAGGCCTGCCTTACACTAGGAAGGACGTGAGACTCATGAGTTCAGTTCTGCGACGGAGGTCGATCAGCGAGAGCAGCATTGGCTTGTGAAAGAAGGCATCCAGGCAGGCAGGTATCTGGACGTGTAACCAAGGAGTATGGCCTGCTGTCAAGGCTTAGCCGTTCAGGATACTTGCGCAGCGCCAACGCGAACGTACGTCGCCAGTCGCTCGCGTCAGCATCCCTCGTCGGCTTGAAGGGCAGCATGTGCTGGAGCACGTCATCGGGCAGGACGGATAGAAGATCGGCGGCGGCCATGGTATGATGGACGAGGATGTGTGACATCCCACCCGCGCCCGCACGGGTTCCTCGACTGTTCACTTGCTCGCAATGCTCTTGCTGTCAGTGACGTCCGCAGCGTTCCTGGTCGTCGGTCTTCTATCTCGCGGTTCACACGGTCCTGTCAGGCATAGCCAACACCAACGACGTCGACAAGGCGCAGCTCGACAGGGGCCAGACGCGGTGGTGCGGTTGCGGATCGGCGTGGGATTCGTCAGGGTGCCTCTCAGGTCTAGCTGGAGGCGCTGTTTCTCGCGGGCTGCAGTGCAGTTCATAAACAAAGCTCGCCAAGTACTGCAAGTACACTGTTGGCTGTAGTCTTGGCTCAAGTACTGCCGTTTCAGATTTAAGCGATGAGCAAACCACTATGGGGTTTGACATATGAGATTCTTATGATGGACGAGGATGTGTGACATCCCACCCGCGCCCGCACGGGTTCCTCGACTGTTCACTTGCTCGCAATGCTCTTGCTGTCAGTGACGTCCGCAGCGTTCCTGGTCGTCGGTCTTCTATCTCGCGGTTCACACGGTCCTGTCGGGCATAGCCAACACCAACGACGTCGACAAGGCGCAGCTCGACAGGGGCCGGACGCGGTGGTGCGGTTGCGGATCGGCGTGGGATTCGTCAGGGTGCCTCTCAGGTCTAGCTGGAGGCGCTGTTTCTCGCGGGCTGCGGTGCAGTTCATAAACAAAGCTCGCCAAGTACTGCAAGTACACTGTTGGCTGTAGTCTTGGCTCAAGTACTGCCGTTTCAGATTTAAGCGATGAGCAAACCACTATGGGGTTTGACATATGAGATTCTTATGATGGACGAGGATGTGTGACATCCCACCCGCGCCCGCACGGGTTCCTCGACTGTTCACTTGCTCGCAATGCTCTTGCTGTCAGTGACGTCCGCAGCGTTCCTGGTCGTCGGTCTTCTATCTCGCGGTTCACACGGTCCTGTCGGGCATAGCCAACACCAACGACGTCGACAAGGCGCAGCTCGACAGGGGCCGGACGCGGTGGTGCGGTTGCGGATCGGCGTGGGATTCGTCGGGGTGCCTCTCGGGTCTAGCCGGAGGCGCTGTTTCTCGCGGGCTGCGGTGCGGTTCATAAACAAAGCTCGCCAAGTACTGCAAGTACACTGTTGGCTGTAGTCTTGGCTCAAGTACTGCCGTTTCAGATTTAAGCGATGAGCAAACCACTATGGGGTTTGACATATGAGATTCTTATGATGGACGAGGATGTGTGACATCCCACCCGCGCCCGCACGGGTTCCTCGACTGTTCACTTGCTCGCAATGCTCTTGCTGTCAGTGACGTCCGCAGCGTTCCTGGTCGTCGGTCTTCTATCTCGCGGTTCACACGGTCCTGTCGGGCATAGCCAACACCAACGACGTCGACAAGGCGCAGCTCGACGGGGGCCAGACGCGGTGGTGCGGTTGCGGATCGGCGTGGGATTCGTCGGGGTGCCTCTCGGGTCTAGCTGGAGGCGCTGTTTCTCGCGGGCTGCAGTGCAGTTCATAAACAAAGCTCGCCAAGTACTGCAAGTACACTGTTGGCTGTAGTCTTGGCTCAAGTACTGCCGTTTCAGATTTAAGCGATGAGCAAACCACTATGGGGTTTGACATATGAGATTCTTTTTAGGTGCACTTGGATTGAAATTAGTTTTATAACCACTATGGGGTTTGACATATGAGATTCTTTTTAGGTGCACTTGGATTGAAATTAGTTTTATTGCAAAAAAAAAAGAATAAGAGAGAAACAGAGTTGATGGTGTGGGGTCTTGGCTATCATCCGCACGCTCAGCCCACGACATCGGTAGAAGTAGTGAATTGAGTATGAACTCTATTATTGTACACTCGTCATGGTTGATCTTTTTTGCTATGCAGGAAAGCTGTCTGAAGCTTATGGTCTGTTACTAAAACATGCTGAACCAGCTTATTAGATACTTCTATTATTTTAATCTTTTTGTCTGCACATGTATATTTATACATTTTACATAGAGCAGGAACACAATAGCCTTCCTCCAGACAGAAGGCTTCGCTCGTGGATTTTTTGATCTTCATAGATTCTTTTTCTTCAGATTATATGCTTGGTGTCTTCAAGGAATGTATTTTTCGTCAGATGTTTTGCTTCTGTACTGCTAATAGGTGAGAATTACTTTGTATAACAACCATATAAATTTTTATTACAAATGTGCTTATTTATTCCGACCGCCTGTAAAAGAAGAAGTGAATGAACATGTGTAATACAAGCTAGATTAAGGGAAGTTCTTGCATGAACTTTTCACCAGCCAGAATATTTTTTTGTTATTTTTGTTCTGGGGTTGATAAAAAAGGAATATTTGAAACATATTTCTATTTTTAATATATTTTTTTTGGGTAAAATTAACCCGCCGCAACGCGCGGGCATTTTTGCTAGTGGAAACTAAAGAAGACAACGTGGCTACAGGACAAACAAAAAACCCGCTGCTGCAAGGACTACGGCTTAAGGCCAGAGAGGGGGACATAAGGGGAAAAAAACAGGAAAAAGAAGGCACAAGCCAGAGCCACAGCACACGTCGCTGGGAGGTGAAAGACAAGCACATGACTGCACAAGGACGCTTTACGCGTGTGACAGGCATACATATCCATTCAGGTCTGGATGACACACATCAGTTTCATCAAACCAATCAGACTTTTGCACAAAGCGATTGGCAAGTTAAAGAATGCTCTCTTATCTAACGACAAGGAGCAATTTGATAACGCTAACACACCGCGATATACAGTCATAAGGATGGTCCCAGAGTTTGCATACAAAGATTTTAAACCTTTACCTTGCTATTCGTGATCAGTGACATCAACTGGCTAACTAGGAATCTTTCTACGTCAGACTAACCAGAAAAATTGGTAGAAAATGGAAGAACACTAGCCAGTGTTAAAGCAAGCTGAATCGTGAAAGCTAAAAGAGGATCAAAAGGAAGCTGCCTATGGCGCCAACCGGGTCGGATGATTGATAAATCAAGGATGGCCGTTGCTTGTTCGAAGTTTCAGGAAGGTACAGCGCATGTTAACCGAGTCACTCGTGACTGTATTATGACCAACCTTTTTTGAGATAATTACAAAAACCCACCACAATTGCGGCTAGGGTTTCAAAAAACCACCACCTTTCATATTTTTGACAGAAAACCACCGATTTGGTGTAACAGCGTGACAAATACCCACCACTTCGTGAAATGAGGACGGTTTAGCGGGTTAAACACCAAATTGACAGGTAGGGCCCATTGTCAGGCTGACGTGGCGATGGACAACAGTCAAAGAGAGGGATGGTGAGCGATACTAAATTCGATGGGTTTTTTTTTGTAAGTTTCCCTCCACCACTATCTCTATCTTCTCTCTCCCTTTCTTCTCACCGGACCAGGGACGGCGACGGCGAGCGTTGGCCAGGGGGAGCGACGGCGAGCGCCGGACAGGGGTGGCGGCGCGGGCGAGCTTGGCGTGGGGCGGCCAGGGGCAGCGGCACGGCCGGGGGCTGCGGCGGCGGCCGGCCGGGGCGGCGGCACGGGAGCGCCCGGCGTGGGGCTGCGGCGGCAGCGCCGGCCGGGGCGGCGGCGCGGGCGAGCTCGGCGTGGGGGCGGCGACGGCGAGCGCCGGACGAGGGCGGCGGCGCGGGCGAGCTCGGCGTGGGGCGGCGGCAGCGAGCGCCGGCCAAGGGCTGCGGCGGCCGCGAAAGCCGGCCAAGGGCGGCGACGGCGAGCGCCGGACGCAGGGCGGCGCGCAGCGAGCGCCGGACGAGCGGCGGCGCAGGCGAGCGCCGGCCAAGGGCGGCGCGGGAGAGCTCGGAGTGGGTTTGGCGATGGTGAGCGTCGGCCGAGGGCAGCAACGGCGAGCGCCGGACAGGGGCGGCGGCGCGGGCGAGCGCCGGCCAAGGGGCGGCGGCGCGGGCGAGCCCCGGCCAAGGGTCGGTCAGGTTGCTGCTCCTGCTGGAAAAAAGAATAAGAAAAAAGGGAAAAAAGAATAAGAAAAAAAGAGCCAGATATTTGGGCCCAGATCTGAGAGTGGGAGGCTGACATGTGGGCCTAGAAAAATTGCAAAAAAACCCATAGTTTAGAACTGTCTAATGTTAGTTCTTGTCGGTTTCAGCCTTGCCACGTTAGCCTGGCAGTGGGCCTCACACATCATAATCTCGGTTAAGTCATTGAGAGTGGCTCTTACAACATACTGGTGGTAGTTTGTCATGTTGTTAATTCGAACCGGTGGTTTTTTGTCAAAAAAATGAAAGATGGTGGTTTTTTGATAACCTAGCCACAATTGTGGTGGGTTTTTGTAATTTTCTCACCTTTTTTAGATGAAGGAACTATCCCCCTGATCTCACTAATGACAAACCTTGCACACCCTTGATGGGGACATGACTCGTGTGCTCATGTTCGTGAGATAAGTTCGCCCCCTCCCTTGCTAGGCCCTCGTGCAAAAAAAAAAAACTAGGCCCTCGTGCAAAAAATTTATTGTACAAATCTGTTGATCTCATTGTGCACAGAGTTGGTGAAGCAGTAGAGGACAATGTGCAGGCAGAAGAAAAAATATATCGTAATTTGATTACAACTGTGATGAACTTGAAAATGATGAAGATCTTTGTGCACACAACCTCGGTGATGCAGTTGACTCATAAGTTTATGATTATGTTGGCTGCAAGAAAACAAATCATCGGAAAGGAGATAGTAAGAAACAAAAGAAAAAGAAAACCGAGGAAACTAAATGTGAAGAACCAAAATGAATTAAATTCAATCAACTAAGTAATTTTACTTCAATGTAAACTATAGTTAAGAAAAACCAAAATAAATTATTTTTATGTATCATTGTTTGTACCTTAACTATATTGGTATTTTCATTGCTAATTTTCTATGTGTGAACGTTCATACACTCGATTAATCCTACATCATTGAATATTGAAGACATTAAGTAGAGACAACATTGTGTAGGTGCAACTTAGAAATCAAACACAACAATGAATTTCATATGTAGAATCATGCCTTTTAGAATGAATTCATTGTTTTATTGAACTACACAATGGAGTTTTGAAGTTGTGTAGCAGAGAGGGTTTTGAATCAAATGAAGTTATTTCCACTGTATTTTTTTGTATTGCTGCCACTGATTTTGTTAACTAATCCAATAGGTCTGAAAATAATAAAGGAGACTATCTTTCCTCCAAGTCATCTCATAAAAATAATCTGCACATCTCACGTTTAGTGATGTCTCAAATAAAATTAGCAACAAATAAAAACATAACATACACTGAGCTCGCTTCTCGTTTCAATTTGATCAATTTTTCTCCATCGTTTGTAACAACAATAAAAAATATTACATCACGTACAGTCCTATGAGCGATTCCATTGTTTTCTCGAACGGATTAGTAGCACACTCCAGCAGGAAGAGAAGCGGTCCTTGTGACTTTTGACTAGGAGAGTGCAGTGAAACTGCATTCTACGCATACAAATAAACAAAAGTGGCAAAATCTTCTCCAAACCACTGTGCCAAGAGCCGAACTCATCCACGAACCATTCCATTGTGAGAAATGACAAATTGTTGAGTACATATATGAAAGCATATACACTGGCTACCTAACTTCATCCGTATGTTCAGATTTTCGACAAGCAACTTAAGTATGAACACTTGAACAGTGGTGGCTAATACGGAGTACTAGTGGTAACTAAGCTAGAGGAGAAAATCAGAGGTGGTGGACTGGTGGCACGCTTTAAGTCTCCAGCCTCAAACCGTGGTCCGGCCGGGCGCCAAGTAAAGGTGAAAAGAAGAAGAAAGACAAATAGCATTCCCCTGCCGGTACGTGTTGCTACAGGCGGTGGGCACGGACGAGGCCGTCGTCGAAGTTGTGGGAGTAGCTCTTCAGGTCGTACCCAAAACTCACGGCGCGGCGCTTCGGCCGCAGCACGGCGCGCTTCACCCTCCAGAAGAGCTGCCTCACCGGCGCCGGCGCCCGGCGCCACGACTCGCCGCTGCTCTTCCCGTCCATCCTCTTCCGGCCGACAACACTCCTCGTCGCGCGCACAGACACCAGCTGAGATGCCATCGATCCTTGTTGAGTTTGTTGCGTTTGTTGCAGACGGTATCTCACGATTGATTATGGTGGGGTACTGTATGTCCCTCTCGTTCGTTAGCTAGCTTTTGATATTCCGAGATGAATGCACCGTTTGCACAAATGAGCCTCCTCAGCAGCCGTTTTATAAGCTCGGAATGGATGAACCCCGGCGGGCCCCACCATTCGCGCGCGCTTACTCACAGCTGACGAGAAAATCCTCTTAGACAACTAGGCTAGGCAAAAGCACACATTTTCAGACATCTTTCCTCGTTGCCACCCTACAGTCCTAGAGTCTTAAGTGTTTGTTGGGTGTGCTAAAGCTAGGTTGGAAGCACGTGCTTAGTGCTGACTCATATATCCGATCAGGAAGATATAGTTCTTTGGGGAAAATCTGTAGAAAGAACAAAAGCAAGAGGTGATGACTACATTGGGACGCTTTATGCGCAGGATGGTCGACATTGACATAAACATGGTCTATCTTTGTTCAGGCTCAGGAAATAATGTTGGACGCCACAATACGAGCAACAGTAAGCACTTTAAGCTTTTGTATCCAAAGCGATTGAGGAACTCATGCATTATTTTCGATAAAGGGAATATATTAATATCAATAAGATACCAATTACACCAGCCTCTGCAACAACGCACCACCCTAATGGCACTACGGATGCACATAGCCAAAAAAAGGAAAAAGAAAACTAAGAAACAAAAGTCCCGCTATAGTATCTCGGGCCTAACAACAGCAATACATCCACCGCCAAGACAACACATGAATTACAGACTCTCCAAAAAACAACGTCTCCAAGAAGGGAACAGTGCTTACACACCCACCCTAAAGATAGTCTCCGCTCTCAAAACAATGTCTCCACCAAGGCCATTGCCAGACACAACCAGTTAAGACCAGACCTTGGGTTTTCACCCTGAAAGGTAGGACTCTGCACTTCACCTATGTTGTCACCCCCACTTTCATACCGATGCTGTGAAGCCCGGAACACCAAGCAAGTCTCTCAACAGCGCGGAGACTTGAACCTCCCTTAGCTAGTCCTCCCCTCCAGCCTTCATGAAATTCTCTTCTTCCGACTTTCATCATGGATCCATAGTCACTTGATGTCAACACAGAAAAAGAGTTTCGCGCCGCTCCCTCCAGAACCAATCGGTCGGGATAAAAGCATGGGTGCGCACGACCGAATACCTCCGATCCAGCAAACTCCAAGCAAAGCACTGTTACATTCGCCGGCGGAGCCTTCCGGAACTCAACCCACCTGCCAGATCACGAGTCCAGGCCTCCGGTAGGTCCTCCTCTTCACGCAAGAGAGGCCCTAGGACTGCCGCCTTTATACAGGTCGGACCCCCACATCGGGGACCATCCCGGGCTGGCCAATCCAACCCTCCACCGGCGACACCATCGCCGGCTTCCATGCCCCTCCATCTCGCCGCCGGAATGCGGTGATAGATCAAAAGATCCACCACCACCAACCGCAGGCCGACCCTCTCCGGCGTAGAAGAGAGCCACCTCCTCCGTCGAACCCAAGGCTGCTGCCCCGGACGCCCTCGTGACGCGGAAGAAGCCCGAGATCGCCTCCACGCACCGACGAGAGGCGGGGGGGGGGGGGAGGGCATGGCGCAGACCGAGGGTCTGGCCTCCGCCCACCACCAGACCCTGCCGGTGTGCTGCGGGTGGAAGCCTACGGGAGAGGAGGGGGTGACCTCAGCGCAAGAGCCGCCACCACCCATCACCATCCGCGCCGGCCGCTGCCGCGTGCGTCGAGGAGGGGAGAGTCTGTCCGCCGTCCCCCACATCGGCGAGGAAAGGCCCCTGTCGCCGCCACGCCCCGAGGGTCTTTGCCCCGGCGGCGCTACCGGCGGTGGCGGCGGTTAGGGTTGGGGAGGGGGTCGGGAGAAATTCAGGATTAGCTGATAAGAACTCATGCATGCATGTATACAACATCATACGGATAATGAATCGGAAAATCAAATTGGATTCAAGCTTTTGATCGTGTTTCTCACTACAGGAATCGGGTGATACGCCGACGGCCAGCTGCCCTCGGTGTAGGCTACGCCGATGGCAGCGCTCGGCTTAGTCCCCCGGCGGCTACCTTCCTCGGTAGAGACGGCCATGCCGTCGGCGTAGGGCTGGCCGTCGGCGTACGCCTCCTACACCGACGGTGCAACATGACCCTCGGCGTCGGTGCCCTCGGTGCAGCGTGGCGGCGCGCCGTCGCCGTTAACGGAGGGGCGCCAGACACCGACGGCCATGCCCTTGGCATAGTGCACGCTGAGGGGCGACGTGGCGCGTCGTGGGGCGGCCAGCCCAACTGCTACGCCGAGGGTATTTCCCTCGGCATATACCTGCACGATGAGGGCGACGTGGCGCGTCATGGGGCGACCAGGCCCAAGGGCTACACCGAGGGTATTGCCCTCGGCATAGACCTGACCATATGGTCATGCCAAGGGTCTATGCCGATGGCGTAGCCCTGGCAATTTGGTTTTTTGTTCCAACTCACATTTGAAGTTCAGTTAACAGGCATTCAGTTCATCAGGTTCCAAATTCATCAAAATTCATCGAAATTCGACCAAATTCACCATAATTCACCAAAATAGCATATAATTCACGTATAGTATACATAGTGCACATAATAGCATGCAAGAGGAGTGTCATGTTGTCCAAATACATAGTAGTAGCTAGCGCATAACCGGAATAGTAGTAGCAAGCGCGCGCATACATAGTGTGAGCCGACTACATGAAGGACCCGGGCGGGGTGTATCCACCCTCATCGTTGGCGAAACGAGAAGCCCGGGTCCGAGGTTGCGCTGCAGTAGAAGCTGCAGAAGAACCGGGAGTTGCACCTGGACCAGGAGAAGTCGACGGAGAGGCACCAGCAGAACGCCCAGGAGAAGTCGACGGAGAGGCAGCAGCAGAGGCACCACCAGAACGCCCAGGAGACCGACCACCTTCATGAACCGGTGTGACCTCGCACCCACCCGGCGAGGCCTGGTTCCCGGAGCATCCCGTTCCCTACATGTACCCTACATGTTAGCAACTTGCAAGGCAAAGGAAAGCGGTAACTACCGGTTTGGCAAAGAACTTACCGGTGTGGATCCGTAGTAAGTCCTAGCGATAGTTGCCCTCGATGGCATGATAGGCATTTCTCCTGCCATGGGAACTTGAGCCGGTGTCGGCGTACCAGTAGCCAAAGCAATCATCAGTGCCTGCAAGATAGGTTACAAGTCAGGCTTTGCAGAAATAAAGCATCAAACTGAGACTTGTCATCTATTTGCTAAAAGAAAGATTCAAACTTACTTCTACATACGCCATGTAGGTCGTATGCTGCTTATTCCACTGCGCAGAGGCCTGCTGATACTCATCATGACAGGCTTCGAAGGCCGCCTCGAATTCAGGCTACAATTTCAGAAACAATGAATCTCATCAACACTTAGCCATGTAGGAATAAAAATCGGAAAGATGATGAAAATGAGGTAAACTTACATCGTAGGAGGGTGGACGAGCAAGTCGGGGACGAGGCTGGGGGCTGTCGGCGGTGAAGGTATGCTTAGTGTAGCTCGTGGCTGGGGTAGGCTTGACCGCCTTATTCAGAATGGGGTAAACGGCCATGCCTACACCCGCGCCCCGACAAGACTAACGACTCCTCGTCGGTCGGCATGCGCAAGGGGTCATCCACATACGGGTGGCGAGACCTCACCAAGTCGCAGTAGTCATCCTTGGCGGCCTTGGCATTGTCGTAGTACTGGGGCTGAGGCAATGCGGGATTGGGTTTCTTCTCCGTCCGCATCATGTCATATATCTCGGGATCATGAAGCACCACCCCAGGTGCTGCCTCGGCCAACTGCATCACGAAAATAAAGGTTATGCGTATCACAAATGTAACATGACGGGAAATGAAAGAAGGTCGTTCCATGTATATACATACCACTTTCCCCTTGTAGCGGTTGAAGTCGCGGTTTCCCGCGCAGTGTGTGCCACCGGTGCCTCGGTTCTCCATGTTACGCCTCGACACGGCTACAAACTCCCCGTCCATCTTGAGCCACCTCACCCTAATCAGCTTCTCCCATGCATCCTTATGCGGCTCAGCCCACTTGGGACAAACCTGAAAATGCAATACTCAACTCAAGATAATCCAATGGAAACTTAGCAGCAATGTAGAATCTCATTGACATTTTACTCACCAACATGTACTCCTCAATGGTCATTGCCCATTCCTCCGTAGGCTCGTTACCGACATAGTACTCCTTCTTGACCCTCTTACCCTTGTTAGCCCAGAAGGCACTAGCGGAGGTGACTTTTTGGTTGTACCATTGTTGCGGTGTCAACCTCTCACAAGCGGCACGCAAAGTGAGACGCGCATGCCTATATCGACGGTATGCGTACGGTGATGGTCGATGTTCGGCGGTGCCCCGGCGAGGCCGTACGCCGACGGCCCCGACATTTGGCCGCCGACGTACAGTCTGGCTCTCGGCATATACTGCCATTCCTGTAGTGTCTTTTTCTCCCTGCTTACCTATGGAGTGTTGTGCACTCGATGGCTCTCTACATATATCATTGTCAATCTAGTCACAGCGCTATCCACGGGCAGTGGCAAGCCGGTGAAAGTTTCGCTTGTCTCACTGAACTCATGAAATAGGCAGACGTTAAAAGAAAGAGCACTATGGACATGTTTGGTAGCATGTGTTTTTTTTTTGGCTCCCTAGGACAGGCTCTGTGGGTCTTAATATGTTGCAACAGAGATCGGGGCTAGTTTTGGAGTTTTATTTGGATGTCCGTGAAGATTTTTTTTGGCGGAGTGGAGATTTGGGCTGAGGGTGTTTGATTGCATGATTTGAAGCCAATGGAGCAGTCCAAAATCAGGCAGCTGATGTTTGGTTGCCAGCTAAAAACCGAGTATGGTAACCTTTTATCAGGTATGGTGATGTTACCAGACAATGACGAATATCACATAAGTGAGCAATCAAATTCAAACATACTGGTACTACTAAGCAGAGTACCATAGTTTAGATCGACACGATTATAATAAATTCAAACACGACCAACACAGAACAAAAGTTCAGGCCTGATCGACACTACCATAGCTAACCACCATCAGTCTTCCTCTTCCACAACCCTCGTGGTGGCATCTCCATGGTCCGGACACCTGGTCATCACCTCATGGCAAGAGTAGTCTAAGATGACCACTCGGTAGATGCCCGAAGCTTCCTTGTTTAAGGTGAGGAAGTAGCCAAGCCTCAAATTATGAGCAATGGCAAAAGCTTCCCACCCTTAATCGATGATGGCTTTCTCGCCGTCGAACTTGGTCTTCATAGCCCAATTGCATCCAATGTTGGTAACCAGGGTGATCGTGCAAGAGATCTTCCCGAACCATGGCACACATACCTTAGGATTGGGCGTCCACCGATGGTAGGCTGGAAAATCACCGAGATGAAGTGCTCAGACCCTCCTCATCATGGAAGTGGAAAATGTTGGCCGACCTCTTTCTCGACCCCTCACCGGTAACCTGCGCAGGTGCGCCGAGATCCATCATAGTCTGTACAAAAAAGCAAGAGCCTCAGACATAGCGCACATACATTATTGATAGAGCTTGGGTCCCCTCTAATCTCAAGGATTGCACCAACAATGTGTGTGTGTGTGAAGATCTTCTGGTCCAATGATAGTATGCATATGACTATGAACTCACAAAACAAGACATACACATACACTAGTAGAGCCTCACAGTAATTATGCACATAAATTGAGAGCGCTGGTGTGATAGGAATTAGACGAATTGCACAAACAATGTGCTCACTCAGAGTTTTTGTTCGTGTGACACCAGCCCTATCATTTGGAAGTGGCATATCTGCATCATTAGCAAGCAGGAAGGACCTTTTAAACAAGGCACCATATTATACTGATTACACTGGATACCACACAATCGATTCTATCCAACCAAGTACTATGCATAAGGATGTTTGTATGTGCATTGTGCAAGGTTGGATAGAATCAACGTGGAACAAATAAAGTGACAAATTTCAACCATTGGCCAAGGAGAATCCATTGAGAAAATATAGGGAGCCTCATAGAAAGTAGCATCCACAAGCTAAAAGACGCCCTGCAAGACCAAAGAGCATGCACTAGTAGTATGTTTTTGCATGGCTTAGGTATTGCCGATCATCTTTAGATCAAATTGTGCTACAAAATATAATCTTCGGCCATTGCAAACATAACACATACACAATGAACATATTTACAACATATATTTTCATTGGACACAAATTTCAGGAGTTAACGAACCTAGTTCATTTCTAACCATTCATGTTAGTATAATGAACGGTGTCCTAGTTTAACATGGGACAAACAACAACCAAACAATGGCTCATAATATAATAGCAAGCATTAGTTGATCATCGGCCATTGAAAGTAAATAACCTCAAAGTGAGAAGGAAAATGGGCCTCATACTTCTATTGGACAAACAAATCACAGGGACGGAGTGAGTGAACCTAGTGCAGTGCTAATCATGACTGTTAGTACAATGCACATGGTTCCTTCATTCAATACCTTGATTTTTTATGTCCTAGTTTAATCAAAAGCCAATTGTAAGGGAGAAAACAATGTGCACCACATATGAAATCTGTAGACAACAATCACTGGGATAATCATACATTTTGTAAATACTATGCAGTACCAGTTTGATACTGCTTTGAACTTGCTAAATGTTGAGTATCCTAGTGTTGATATGTACATGCAATCCTAAACTCATCGGTCTAGTAAACTTAGTTCACCGCAATCTGACACAAATGGATGTAGTAATCATGAAGATAGATCGATAAATGTTGGTGCAAAACCCTATCCTCTTTGCACATCTACAATAATTCCAGTTCTGCAATAGACCTACACCAAATGTACCGTGCATGCTAGTAAAACTACTCGATCAAAGATAGGCATAACTTTAATCCTCAAAACCGTTACCCAATTGCACTAGATCGCGATGAACAGCAACTTGTAAGGGTATTTTACCCTTATCCATTATTTTGGTAACAATGACACCGTTCCTAGAGTAATTGGTCTAATACATGTCTATGAGATTATTCCCAGGTATTAGCCAAATAGGCATAATGGTGTATCAATGGAACAATAAGGTAAAGGGAGACCCCCCACTTCGACAAAAATGAAGAAGGACTACTCAGCACCCGGCCGGTCATAGGCCCGGTCAGACCGGCCGTGGCACCGGCTGGCCCGGCGCCGACTGGCCCCTGGACCGATGCACACCGGGCACGATCCAGGGGACTTTTCCCCTTCGCCCGGCGGTGGCCCGACATGGCGCCCGGTTTGGACCGGACTGGTACGGTCTCTCGCCCGGTCGGACTGGGCTGTGGACCGGACGCCCCGACGTCAACCGGCTCCTACTCCGGTGTTATCCGTGGCCATGTACTGCGCGACAATTCAAGCCCCGGTCATGGCCCGGCGCCTGGCCCGGTCAGGACCGGATGGTCTGGCCTGTGGTCCGGTTCGACCGGCCTCTGCACCGGGTGGCCCGGCCCCAGGCCCGGTCGACCGGGTTCCTTGAAGAAATGCTGAGGTGGACAAGTTGCAACGACTAGATTTCAAGTGACACTATAAATACCCTTTCTTCTACCTCTGAATAGTTAGGCACTACACTACAAACTGTTCTTGAGCTCTCTCTCTCTCTCATACTCCATTGATAGAAACACGAAAAGCCTCAGATCTCCCTCCTCCTCCACTCAAACTCGAATCCCTCCGGGGAAAAGATAGAGGAGTCCCTAATCTATAGTTCCACCGAGCCAAATCTTGTTTCCCCTTGTATTCATCGAGATACTTGCTCTCTAGAGTTCCTTGGAAACCCTAGCTGGGAAAAAGAGGTCTGGAAGCATCCGGGCTATGGATTTGCTCCTGACAAGATTGTGAAGGTTTGGAAGCTGCCTCAAAGTCTACCACAAGTGAGTGAGCTATTCCTTGGTGGGATAGGCTCCGGAGAATAGGGTGAGCCTTCGTGGCATTGGGGAATCCTTCGTGGAACCTCCACCCCTCCAAACGTGACGTACCTTTTTGTAAAGGAAGGGAACACGGGAAAAAACCCTCGTCTCCGCGTGCTAGCGGTTATCTCTAACCGAACTTCTTCTTGTGATGTAACTGCATGTGAGAGCCTTTGTGCTCGAGTTACTTGTATCATCATATAGGTTGCCTCACTGACATAGGCATCCCCAATGGGCCTGCCAAAGATGGTACCCGGGGTTTACTGAAGGCCCACGAGTCGAAGATTATGAAGTTTGGAAGCCCAGATTAGTACCAAGGAAAGTTATAATTGTATTAGGAAATATAGACTTGTAATTTTACGGGACGGGTTAGAAACCCTCCCGGACTCTGTAACTTGTGTATTACGAATCCCTCGGCTCCGCCTCCTATATAAGGGGGAGTCGAGGGATAAAGAGAGGATCGACTCATTGTTTCACGCAACCCTAGTTTTCAAAATCGTCGAGTACTTTTCGGCTGAAACCTTCAAGATCTACTTGCCCTCTACTTCCGACTATAACCCTAGTCTACAATACGTAGGCATTGATAAGTTAATCCCTTGTCAATTGGCGCCGTCTGTGGGGATTAGAGGCGACAAGGAGCTGATCTCGATGGCACGTTCAAGATCGTCGACTTCGTCAACTGCAAGCAACGCGATGGACAGAGGTAAACAGATCAAAACTGGTCTAGTCGATTTTGTTCCTCACCCGCCCTCCCGTTTGGATGCATATGCGTATCTGGAGGAGCCCATGGAGATGACGTTCGGAAAGTTCCACTTCCGCGTCGAGAAGGAAGGATCATATCGTCTCGAAATTCTGATCTCGTCGGGATTATCAGCGGTCGATCCCGATTTTTCGGATCCAACATCGTCAACCGAGTCAGGCGACGAGGAGATTTCGCCGCCACGCTTCATCAGCACTCTGGCAAGTGAAAAACTCGCCAAGATCTTCAGCGACATGTCTTTCGAGTTATCTGCGGACTCCGATATAAGCATTGACTCGAGCAACATCGACAGCTTCAACTTCATCGATAGATCCACTATTGTTGGAGAGGTCTTCACCAATCTCTATGATGGTGTCACCAAACCCGACAAAGTTCAGAATCCAAAATATCATCATATCTATGCAATTGGAGAACCAAGTGGCCCACAAGAGGAGACATCAGAGAACTTCGACGATGCGGGAAATCCGTATGTCGATCCTGCAGATCTCACGCGAGGTTTAGGAACAAAATATATCGGACCGGGAACACGAGAGATGGTGTGATTTCCGCAGGCAGT
This sequence comes from Lolium rigidum, assembly GCF_022539505.1. Lineage (NCBI taxonomy): Eukaryota > Viridiplantae > Streptophyta > Magnoliopsida > Poales > Poaceae > Lolium > Lolium rigidum. Next base: position 119,052,728 of record NC_061511.1, read on the forward strand.
ATGGGATCGAGTCGCAAGAGCTATTGATGGCATAGAGCCAATGACGATAACAGCGACACCTGAGGAGTTACAAGCGTATCAATATAGGCTTGCACGTACCAGGCGAGAGCTCGAGAAACAGAAAATCGAGCTGGATAGGAGGCAGGAAGCACCTTCCGCGTCAAGCAGGCGAAGAGCAAACTTGAGTCAACAATCTGGCACTTCAGGAGATAGTCACAGAGCAGCTTGAAATAGAGCGATATCTTGGCTGCAAAATATACCTAAGACATATAGGGAAAATCTGGTTCAAAACCTCGACATGTCCTTTATGTCGATAGACACGAGGGGGAACATTATCCCCAAAACACCAGAAGCTAGGTACATGGCGACGCAAGCCTTCATCCTCGCGTCCAAGCCACCTCCCGGAGATCCAAGAGAAGCATTATACAATATGGCCATGGCAGGAGTTGGAGCCATGGGAACGGCGTTTATAAATTCGCCTCCCGAAGGATCAGCAAGGAAAAATAGTCCACGACCTACTGCAGCAGCACCAGGTCCCGAGAGAACAAGTGGAGCAAGAGACACAGCAACTCAAGCACGGGTAGACAGAGCACGACAAAATTGAAGGGACCATCGGCATTCCCCAGAAATAGATGAAGAGGATATGTGTGGGTTACCATGCTTTACAAGGAGGGTCAGGAAAATTCGAGTTCCTTCAGGGTTTAAATTACCCGATAATTTCAAAAAATTCGATGGACTGCAAGATCCCGAGGATTGGCTAGTTGATTATCTCCAGACGGTGAAGCTGATAGGTGGAACCAGAGCAACAGCCATGCAGAGCATTCAAGTACACCTGAGCGGAGCTGCACGATCTTGGATAAAGAAGCTTCCTCCAGGTTCCATCGACAGCTGGGATAGTTTTGAAGATGTATTCGTCAAGAATTTCCGATCTACTTGCAAAAAACCCGCATCACTAGAAGAGTTGAGGTCGTGTAGACAAAAGCATGATGAATCAATGAGAAAGTACATCCAGAGGTGGAACATCATTAAAAACTCGGCAGAGAACATATCTGACGAGAGAGCAATAGATGCGTTCGTGGCAGGAATTCGACGAGGAGATTTTGTCGAAGACTTGGGGAGAACCAACCCAAGGACAGTATCAACATTAATGGAGATAGCACACATATGGGCAGATGGAGAAGATGCTGTTCACAATAAGCGACATAGGTCACCAGAGGAGGACCGGAGTCGAAACTTCCAAAATAGACGACGATTCTCTCGGCAGTTTTCGAGTTATGATGCTCCTGGCCAAATATCGGCTGGTTTTCAAGGAAATACTGGAGGGAACAGTCGAGATGATTATCAAAGGAGTAGCGAGCAGCGAGGCAACAACAGAGATGATTCCCGTAACAATAGACAAAATAGTGGGCCAAGGTTCCAGAGACCATATGTATCTCCCGAGGATATGATGAATGGACCGTGTCAGATGCATTTTTATCTTGACAATAACGGGAAGAGACAGTCAGGACATTTGCAGAAAGACTGTCGAAATTTTCAAGCAATGTTGAGATTTGCAGGGCAAGCTAATGCTAAAGCAACGAATAGAAACCCCCAAGGGCCAAGGAGTGAGATACACCTTCCACCTCCTCCCGCAATTACGGACGAAAATCGACATCAGCTCAGAATAGCGGCAGCACCACAACCACCTCCATATATCGACCCCAACGCCAACGGCGCGGTCTCGATGATCCAAAAAGCTAGGCCATCCAACAGGGACCAGAAAGTAATCTCGCATCAAGTATTTATGGCAGAAAATATGCCTCCACCAACAATTGAGTACCTGAATTGGTCAGGACAAGACATCGGCTTCACAATAGTGGACCACCCGCAGCAAGTTCCTCGACCAGGACAATCAGCACTCATTTTGCCAGCGGTGATCGCATGATTCGACGTTTCTCGAGTATTCATAGATGGAGGCAGCAGTTTAAACCTTATGTATGCAGATACACTAAGGAAGATGAACATATGCCTGGCGAACTTAAAACCGACTGACACGCGTTTCCATGGAATCACACCAGATAAGCCAAGTTATCCGCTGGGAAAAATCAATCTCAATGTTCAGTTTGGAACCCGAGAAAATTACAGGATCGAGAGACTGGAGTTCGAAGTCGTGGATTTCCCGTCACAGTATCACGCTTTATTGGGGCGACCAGCGTATGCCAGGTTTATGGCGGTACCACACTATACATACTTGCTATGGCGGCTCCCCGGACCCAAGGGACCAATTACAGTAAAAGGCAGTTTTGCGCTAGCTGATAAATGCGACAAAGATTTTCATCGACTGTCAGAGACTTTCGGGATGCAGGCGGAATACATGGCGTCAAGGCTAACAACTGATTATGATGTGTTGCCAGATACAGGAAGGCCACTCAGGGAACCAACTTTCGACACTACCAAGGATTCCAAGGAAGTACAAATTCATCCGACAGATCCCAAGAAAACGACATCCATTGCAACAAACATGGATCTCGCATAGGAAAGCGCGCTCGTCAAGTTCCTCCGTGAGCGCTGGGAAATCTTCGCATGGTGTCCAGCTGACATGTCAGGAGTACCCAGGGAACTTGCCGAGCACCACCTTAATTTAGATCCAGTGGCGAAACCAATCAAACAACCCTTGCGGCGTTTTTCGGAACCAAACCGCAATGCTATGTTGTCAGAAATCAATCGACTGAGAGAGGCTGGCTTCATCAAAGAACTGCATACGGAGGCCACATGGGTAGCTAACCCAGTACTGGTCCCGAAGAAAAACACGAAAGTCCTTCGCATGTGCGTCGACTTCACGTGTCTCAATAAACATTGTCCAAAGGATCACTTTCCCCTCCCGAGAATCGATCAAATTATCGACTCCATGGCAGGATGTGAACGTCTTTCCTTCTTGGACGTATATTCTGGTTATAACTAGATCAGACTAAAAGAAGACGACGAGGTCAAAACAGCTTTTATAACACCTTATGGCGTGTTCTGCTATAGAACAATGCCTTTTGGTCTGAAAAACGCGGGAGCAACATATCAGCGGATGATGCAGAAGTGTCTTGCAACACAGATTGGTAAAAACGTACAAGTATATATTGACGATGTCGTCATAACAACAAAGAAGGGGTCAACTTTGATCGAGGATCTAAAGGAAACTTTCGACAACGTTGACAAGTTCTGCCTTAAGCTGAACCCGACAAAGTGTTCCTTTGGTGTTCCTGCGGGAGAACTTCTCGGGTTCCTAGTTTCAGCAAGAGGGATCGAGTCCAATCCAGAGAAAATCCAAGCCATCGTAACAATGAGGAAGCCAACCAAGTTGAAAGAAATACAACAGTTGACTGGGCGAGTCGCAGCTTTGAGCAGATTCATCGCCAGGCTAGGATAAAAGGCATTGCCGTTCTACGCGTTGATCAAGCAAGGAGAGAAGTTTCAATGGAACGAAGAAGCGGACAGAGCTTTCGAGGATCTCAAGCGCACAATCTCGACACCACCAATTTTGGTGGCGCCCAATGAGAAGGAACCTCTCCTGTTATATATTGCAGCCACGCCTCAGGTGGTTATCACAGTGCTTGTGGTTGAAAGAGAAGAAGAAGGAAAACTCCATGGAGTGCAACGGCCAGTATATTTCGTCACTGAAGTTTTATCGCCTTCCAAACAGCGGTACCCACAGTACCAGAAGCTAGCATATGGGGTGTTTACAACAGCAAGAAAACTGCGACACTATTTTTCGGCGCATCCGATAATAGTGGTTAATGAGGCGCCTTTATCCAATATATTGAACAATCCAGAGGCTACGGGTCGTGTCTCCCTTTGCGGAATAGAGCTTTCCCCTCGGGACATCACATATGAAAAAAGAAAGGCAATAAAGTCGCAAATATTACCAGATTTTATTGCAGAGTGGATAGAGTTGCAAAATACGGGACCCCCGGATTTATCGAGAACCTGGACTATGAACTTCGACGGGTCCAAGAGATTGGAGGGGGCTGGAGCAGGCGTGATACTGATATCACCACAAGGCGACTAGTTGAAGTATGTCTTACGGATGACGTTTCCAAACGCGTCTAACAACGAGGCAGCATATGAAGCTCTTATACATGGGATGAAGATGGCGAAGGCTTGTGCGCCACTCAATTAAAAATCTTTGGCGATTCACAATTGGTGGCTCAACAAGTCATGAATCAATGCGACGCAGTCAATGATAGTATGATAGCATACAAGGAGGTATATAACGAGCTCGAGAAGCTGTTTGACCGGTGCGAGGTAAATCACATCAGCAGGCTAAGCAATGATGAAGCCGATGTTCTTGCAAACATTGGGTCGCAATGTCTCGCAATACCACCCGGTGTGTTCTGGGAAGAGATATCTGACAGATCAACCAAGGCAAAGAAACAGCAGAAGAAGGAGAAGGAAGAGAAACCCTCGGGGGCTAAAGGAATACCATCGGGAGAAGAGGATGAACCTGAGGTAATAATGATGATACAGATTCCATGGATGCAGGCGTACATAGCATATATTTTGAGAAAGGAACTACCCGAGGATCCAGTTGAAGCAAGGCGAGTTATCAGGCGATCCAAAGCCTTTACTGTGGTAAAAGGAGAGCTGTATAAACGAAGTATTTCGGGAGTATTACAACGGTGTGTCACACCTGAGCAAGGAAGGTTAATTCTGAAATAAGTACATGAAGGAGTGTGCGGACACCACGCCAGTAGTCGAGCTATAGCAGCCAAGATTTTCAGAGCAGGGTTCTATTGGTTAACAGCAATTGAGGATGCAAAGGACATAGTACGCACTTGTGACGCGTGCCAAAGTTTTGCCGCAAAACCTCATTCTCCGGCAGCAGAGTTAATGCCCATACCGCTGTCATGGCCTTTCGCTCAGTGGGGTCTTGATATGGTGGGAAATTGCACAAAGCTTCGCCAGGAGGATACGAGTATAAGCTCGTAGCTGTCGACAAATTCACAAAGTGGATAGAAGCAAAGCTGATAAATTCACCAGATGCGTCATCAGCAGTCAAATTCGTGAAAAGTATCGTTTTTCGATTCGGAGTCCCTCACGGTATCGTCACGGACAATGGTAGTAATTTCACATCCAATGAATTCAAGGCATATTGTGCAGAGGTAGGCATCAAATTACACTTTGCATCAGTTGCGCACCCGCAGACCAATGGTCAAGTCGAGAAAGCCAATGGTACCATATGTAATGGTATCAAGAAACGCCTGCTAGCACCATTGGAAAAAGCTCGACACACCTGCCTAGTGTATTATGGTGTATTCGAACAACACCAAATACAACGACACAGGAGACTCTGTTCTTTCTGGTCCATGAAGCTGAGGCCGTGCTGCCAATAAAAATAGAACATGATTCTCCGAGAGTAACGGAATATGACGAAGAAGTTTCAAGAAAAGCACTGGAGGATGATGTCGATGCACTCGACGAAGCTCGAGACAAAGTGTTATCACGGGTCACTAAGTACCAGCAAGATCTGAAAAACTACCACAATCGACGATTGCGGCCAAGATCCTTTCGGGTAGGCGATTTAGTTCTTCGGCTCACACAAAAAAGCCATGAAAAACTCGAGTCGCCGTGGCTTGGTCCTTACATCGTCACAGAAGTAATCGAAGGAGGAGCATATAGGATAAAGGACAAGAAGACAGGAGTCGCAGAGCCAAATCCTTGGAACGTGGCGCAACTCAGGCGCTTCTACGCCTAGAGTCGAAATATAGTCGTCCTTGTAAACATTCAATGTACTGAAACACCCGCGATTTTTCAGACGCACTCTTTTCCTTTCAGGGCACCGAGTGGGGCTGAAAGGTTTTTAATGAGGCGGGCTCGCGGTGCTGCAATATAGTAAAAGATATTGGTGATATACATCTTTTTTGTCGACAGGCTCGGGGGCTCATAACCCGTGGTAACAAAATATATATGAACTCCCGCAAAATAGTAAATTCACCATGGCGTAAAAATAGCTCGAGCACCGGCTAAAAGCTCGGGGGCTTTGCAATATAGATTATATTTACAATACAAACAACCTCATCATCAAGAAAAATTTGACAAGGAGAAATAAACTTTCAGTTGCTACCTAGTATATCATCTATGTTTATACTTTCGTTGTTTGCAGCACCAGTTCTATGTTCAGCATAGCTACCTTTCACAAAGAATTCAGCATCTATCCGAAGCAGTTCGTCCATCATCTCTTCTGCTATAGGGGTTACAGTGTCGTTGATCTTGTCGATGTTCCTCTTCCGCTTCGCCTACCTGGCCCGACACTTGGTGACAATTTGAGTCAAGTCTAACTTCGGGTAGCAGATCTGTATCGTAATCATGGCAAATCTTGCCCCAGCAGATAGTTGAGCTCGCACAAATTCATGAATTCGAGGGGCATCTCGGAATTTCTCCATCAGAGCAGGAAGATTTTCTGGTGTTTTGTTGCATGGAAACATGGTACTATAAACTAAGGATAGTGTCCTTGTGCAGAAGTCGAGAAAATCGCGGACCTGACCCGCGCGATCTTGAAATCTGACGATTTGGCGAGTACGCTCAGGTGTAACCCAGAAATTAGAACCATGCTCCAGGGCAAGCTTGAGACGCACATTGGTTCGGGCTTCAACACGCTGATCTTCGGCAGCAGTATCCAAAAAAGAACCTGTTTCAGCGGAAGCATTGATGGCGTGTAAGACACACGTCCGTTGGGAACCACAAGAGGAAGGTGTGATGCGCACAGCAGCAAGTTTTCCCTCAGTAAGAAACCAAGGTTATCGAACTAGTAGGAGTCAAGGAACACGTGAAGGTTGTTGGTGGCGGAGTGTAGTGCGGCGCAACACCAGGGATTCCGGCGCTAACGTGGAACCTGCACAACACAATCAAAGTACTTTGCCCCAACGTAACAGTGAGCTTGACAATCTCACCGGCTTGCTGTAAACAAAGGATTAGATGTATAGTGTGGAAGATGATGTTTGTTTGTGAAGAACAGTAAAGAACAAGTATTGCAGTAGATTGTATTTCAGATGTAAAAGAATGGACCGGGGTCCACAGTTCACTAGTGGTGTCTCTCCCATAAGATAAATGGCATGTTGGGTGAACAAATTACGCTTGGGCAACCGACAAATAGAGAGGGCATAACAATGCACATACATATCACGATGACTACTATGAGATTTAATCGGGGCATTACGACAAAGTACATAGACCGCTATCCAAGCATGCATCTATGCCTAAAAAGTCCACCTTCAGGTTATCATCCGAACCCCTTCAAGTATTAAGTTGCAAACAACGTGACAATTGCATTAAGTATGGTGCGTAATGTAATCAACACAAATATCCTTAGACAAAGCATTGATGTTTTATCCCTAGTGGCAACAAGACATCCACAACCTTAGAACTTTCTCGTCACTGTCCCGCATTCAATGGAGGCATGAACCCACTATCGAGCATAAATACTCCCTCTTGGAGTTACAAGTATCAACTTGGCCGAGCCTCTACTAGCAACGGAGAGCATGCAAGAACATAAACAACATATATATGATAGATTGATAACCAACTTGACATAGTATTCCATATTCATCGGATCCCAACAAACACAACATGTAGCATTACAAATAGATGATCTTGATCATGATAGGCAGCTCACAAGATCTAACATGATAGCACAATGAGGAGAAGACAACCATCTAGCTACTGCTATGGACCCATAGTCCAGGGGTGAACTACTCACACATCAATCCGGAGGCGGTCAAGGTGATGAAGAGTCCTCCGGGAGATGATTCCCCTCTCCGGCAGGGTGCCGGAGGCGATCTCCTGAATCCCCCGAGATGGGATTGGCGGTGGCGGCGTCTCTGGAAGGTTTTCCGTATCGTGGCTCTCGGTACTGGGGTTTTCGCGACGAAGGCTTTAAGTAGGCGGAAGGGTAGGGTTGGAGGCGGCGCGAGGGGCCCACACCATAGGGCGGCGCGGGCCCCCCTCTGGCCGCGTGGCCCTATGGTGGCGGCGCCTCGTCGCCCCACTTCGTATCCCTTTCGGTCTTCTCGAAGCTTCGTGGAAAAATAAGACCCTGGGCGTTGATTTCGTCCAATTCCGAGAATATTTCCTTTGTAGGATTTCTGAAACCAAAAACAGCAGAAAACAAAGAATCGGCTCTTCGGCATCTCGTCAATAGGTTAGTGCCGGAAAATGCATAATAATGACATAAAGTGTGTATAAAACATGTGAGTATCATCATAAAAGTAGCATGGAACATAAGAAATTATAGATACGTTGGAGACGTATCAAGCATCCCCAAGCTTAGTTCCTACTCGCCCTCGTGTAGTTAAACGATAACAAGGATAATTTCTTAACTAACATGCTACCAACATGATCTTGATCAATACTATTATAAAGCATATGAGATGAATGAAGTGATTCAAAGCAATGGTAAAGATAATGATTAAACAACTGATCATATAGCAAAGACTTTTCATGAATAGTACTTTTCAAGACAAGCATCAATAAGTCTTGCATAAGAGTTAACTCATAAAGCAATAAATTCTTAGTAGAAAGTTTTGAAGCAACACAAAGGAAGATATAAGTTTCAGCGGTTGCTTTCAACTTCAACATGTTCATGGATAATTGTCAACACAAAGTAATATGATGAGTGCAATAAGCAAGCATGTAAGAATCAATGCACATAGTGGACACAAGTGTTTGCTTCTAAGATACAAAGAAGTAGGTAAACTGACTCAACATAAAGTAAAAGAAAGGCCCTTCGCAGAGGGAAGCAGGGATTACTCATGTGCTAGAGCTTTTTATTTTGAAAACATGGAAACAATTTTGTCAACGGTAGTAATAATCAATATGTGTTATGCATAAGACATCCTATAAGTTGCAAGCCTCATGCATAGAATACCAATAGTGCTCGCACCTTGTCCTAATTAGCTTGGATTTACATGGATTATCATTGCATAACATATGTTTCAACCAAGTGTCACAAAGGGGTACCTCTATGCCGCCTCGTACAAAGATCCAAGGAGATAGATCGCATTTGATTTCTCGTTTTTGATAGATCTCAACTTAGGACATCCATACCGGGACAACATAGAAAACAGATAATGGACTCCTCTTTAATGCATAAGCATTCAACAACAGATAATATACTCATAAGAGATTGAGGATTGATGTCCCAATTGAAACTTCCACCATGATTCATGGCTTTAGTTGGCGGCCCAATGTTCTTCTCTAACAATATGCATACTCAAACCATTTAATCATGATAAATCACCCTTACTTCAGACAAGACGAACATGCATAGTAACTCACATGATATTCAACAAAGGTGTAATAGTTGATGGCGTCCCCAGAAACATGGTTACCGCTCAACAAGCAACTTATAAGAAATAAGATACAAAAGTAACATATTCAATACCACAATACTTTTTAAGGCTATTTTCCCATAAGCTATATATTGCAAAGACAAAGAATAGAATTTTAAAGGTAGCACTCAAGTAATGTACTTTGGAATGGCAGAAAAATACCACATAGTAGGTAGATATGGTGGACACAAATGGCATAGTTTTTGGCTCAAGGATTTGGATGCACGAGAAGAATTCCTCTCAATACAAGGCTAGGCTAGCAAGGTTGTTTGAAGCAAACTCAAGTATAAACCGGTACAGCAAAACTTACATAAGAACATATTGCAAGCATTATAAGACTCTACACTGTCTCCTTGTTGTTCAAACACTTCACCAGAAAATATCTAGACTTTAGAGAGACCAATCATGCAAACCAAATTTCAACAAGCTCTATGGTAGTTATTCATTAATGGGTGCAAAGTACATGATGCAAGAGCTTAAACATGATCTATTTGAGCACAGCAACTGCCAAGTATCAAATTATTCAAGACAATATACCAATTACCACATGAAGCATTTTCTGTTTCCAACCAAATAGCAATGAACGAAGCAGTTTCAACATTCGCCATGAACAATAAAAGTAAAGCTAAGAACACCAGTGTTCATATGAACAAGCGGAGCGTGTCTCTCGCCCACACAAGCATGAATTTATTCAGAGAATGAAAATAACAAAACGAAAATAAAAGCACACAGACGCTCCAAGTAAAGCACATAAGATGTGACGGAATAAAAATATAGTTTCACTAGAGGTGACCTGATAAGTTGTCGATGAAGAAGGGATGCCTTGGGCATCCCCAAGCTTAGATGCTTGAGTCTTCTTGAAATATGCAGGGATGAACCATGGGGGCATCCCCAAGCTTAGACTTTTCACTCTTCTTGATCATATTGTATCATCCTCCTCTCTTGACCCTTGAAAACTTCCTCCACACCAAACTCAAAACAAACTCATTAGAGGGTTAGTGCATAATTGAAAATTCATATATTCAGAGGTGACATAATCATTCTTAACACTTCTGGACATTGCACAAAGCTACTGAAAGTTAATGGAACAAAGAAATCCATCAAACATAAAAAACAGGCAATGCGAAATAAAAGGCAGAATCTGTCAAAACAGAACAGTCCATAAAGACGAATTTTTCTGGGGCACTTAACTTGCTCAGAGGAAAATTCTCAAATTGAATGAAAGTTGCGTACATATCTGAGGATCACGCACGTAAATTGGCAGATTTTTCTGAATTAGCTACAGAAGGGGCTGCTCAATTTCGTGACAGCAAGAAATCTGTTTCTGCGCAGTAATCCAAATCTAGTATTGACTTTACTGTCAAAGACTTTACTTGGCACAACAATGCAATAGAATAAAGATAAGGAGAGGTTGCTACAGTAGTAACAACTTACAAGACTCAAATATAAAACAAAAGTGCAGAAGTAAAATAATGGGTTGTCTCCCATAAGCGCTTTCTTTATAGCCATTAAGATGGGCTCAGTAAATTTAATGATGCACTCGCATAAGGATGAGAGTTGAAGCAAATAGAGCCTCAAAAAGCAAGTATGAAACAAATTTAAGCCTAACCCACTTCCTATGAAAAGGAATCTTGTAAATAAACAAGTCAATGAAGAACAAAGTGAATAGCATAGGAAGACAAAACAAGTGTAACTTCAAAAATTTCAGCATATAGAGAGGTGTTTTAGTAACATGAAAATTTCTACAACCATATTTTCCTCTCTCATAATAATTTCCAGTAGCATCATGAACAAACTCAACAATATAACTATCACATAAAGCATTCTTATCATGAGTCTCATGCATAAAATAATTACTACTCCCAACATAAGCATAGTCATTCTTATTAATTATAGTGGGAGCAAATTCAACAAAGTAGCTATCATTATTATTCTCATCACCATAATCATCAAATGTAGGAGGCATAGTATAATCATAATAAACTTTATCCTCAATAGTAGGTGGCACCAAAATACTACTATCATCATAAATGGGAGGAAAAGTGTCATCAAAGTAAATTCTCTCCTCCATGCTTGGGGGACTAAAAATATCATGCTCATCAAAACCAGCTTCCCCAAGCTTAAATTCTTCCATAGCATTAGAAATAATAGTGTTCAAAGAGTTCATGCTAATAACATTGCTACAACTATTTTGCAAACAAAGTTCCATGGGTTTTTTAATTTTCTCTTCAAACACCTCATGTTTTAACTCAAGATAAATACTATAAAGATCTCTAATATTTTTGTTGTTTTCCATTAATCCTAACTAGTGAAATCACACAACTTAGTGTTCTCAGGAGTATTCATTTTAGCAGTAGTAAATAAAGCAAACTAAATAAAGTAAACGCAAGTAACTAATTTTTTTGTGTTTTTAATATAGAGATCAAGACAGTAAATAAAGTAAATGCAAGTAACTAATTTTTTTTTGTATTTTTGATATAGAGAACAAACAAAGCAGTAAATAAAGCAAGACAAAAATTAAGTAAAGAGATTGGATGTGGGAGACTCCCCTTGCAGCGTGTCTTGATCTCCCCGGCAACGGCGCCAGAAAAAGAGCTTGATGGCGTGTAAGACACACGTCCATTGGGAACCCCAAGAGGAAGGTGCGATGCGCATAGCAGCAAGTTTTCCCTCAGTAAGAAACCAAGGTTATCGAACCAGTAGGAGTCAAGGAACATGTGAAGGTTGTTGGTGGCGGAGTGTAGTGCGGCGCAACACCAGGGATTCCGGCACCAACGTGGAACCTGCACAACACAATCAAAGTACTTTGCCCCAACGTAACAGTGAGGTTGTCTATCTCACCGGCTTGCTGTAAACAAAGGATTAGATGTATAGTGACGTGGGCCAAAAACAAAGTAAAGAGATTGGAAGTGGGAGACTCCCTTGCAAACGTGTCTTGATCTCCCCGACAACGGCGCTGTAAAAGAGCTTGATGCGTGCAGTCGACACGTCCGTTGGGAACCCCAAGAGGAAGGTGTGATGCGCACAAGTAGCAAGTTTTCCCTCGTAAAGAAACCAAGGTTTATCGAACCAGGAGGAGCCAAGAAGCACGTTGAAGGTTGATGGTGACGGAGTGTAGTGCGGCGCAACACCAGGGATTCCGGCGCCAACGTGGAACCCGCACAACACAATCACAGTAACTTTGCCCCAACGTAACAGATGAGGTTGTCAATCTCACCGGCTTGTCCGTAAACAAAGGATTAGATGTATAGTGTGGATGATGATGATTGTTTGCGAAGAACAAGAAAGAACAATTGCAGTAGATTGTATTTCAGATGTAAAGAATAGGACCGGGTCCACAGCTCACTAGTGGTGTCTCTCCCATAAGATAAGCAGCATGTTGGGTGAACAAATTACAGCTTGGGCAATTGACAAATAAAGAAGGCATAACAATGCACATACATATATCATGATGAGTACTATGAGATTTAATCGTGGCATTACGACAAAGTACATAGACCGCTATCCAAAGCATGCATCTATGCCTAAAAAGTCCACTTTCAAAGTTATCATCCGAACCCTTCCAAGCATTAAGTTGTAAACAACAGACAATTGCATTAAGTATGGTGCGTAATGTAATCAACACAAATATCCTTAGACAAAGCATCGATGTTTTATCCCTAGTGGCAACAAAGACATCCACAACCTTAGAACTTTCTCGTCACTGTCCTGCATTTAATGGAGGCATGAACCCACTATCGAGCATAAATACTCCCTCTTGGAGTCACAAGTATCAACTTGGCCGTAGCCTCTACTAGCAACGGAGAGCATGCAAGAACATAAATAACATATATGATAGATTGATAATCAACTTGACATAGTATTCAATATTCATCGGATCCCAACAAACACAACATGTAGGATTACAAATAGATGATCTTGATCATGATAGGCAGCTCACAAGATCTAACATGATAGCACAATGAGGAGAAGACAACCATCTAGCTACCGCTATGGACCCATAGTCCAGGGGTGAACTACTCACACATCGATCCGAGGCGATCATGGCGATGAAGAGACCTCCGGGAGATGATTCCCTCTCCGGCACAGGTGCCGGAGGCGATCTCCCCGAATCCCCCGAGATGGGATTGGCGGCGGCGGCGTCTCTCGGAAGGTTTTCCGTATCGTGGCTCTCGGTACCGGGGTTTCGCGACGAAGGCTTTAAGTAGGCGGAAGGGCAGAGTCAGGGGCGCCACGAGGGCCCACACAACAGGCCGGCGCGGCCAGGGCCCGGGCCGCGCCGCCCTAGTGTGTCGCCACCTCGTGGCCCCACTTCGTATCTCCTCCGACTTCCGGAAGCTTCGTGGAAAAATAGGACCCCGGGCGTTGATTTCGTCCAATTCCGAGAATATTTCCTTACTAGGATTTCTGAAACCAAAACA